>NC_054702.1:77921996-78096996 GCF_016097555.1 Gigantopelta aegis | reverse complement strand
AACAGTCGAAATTATTTTATGCTATCTAATATGTAGATAGCACCTTTAATACTTTAGAAAATAGATCCATATGATTTTACTTCCCGTGACACGTCACTCTACAATACCCTATGGACAGGGTAGCTAATTTCAAAAAGATATGTTAATATTGCCATTAACGTTCAAAACTTGTGACGCCTTCTCCACGGTTAGTGTAACGATGAAGTACGGAACCAGGTCTATTTATCTTTGTCTGAGATTCAGGAAGGTTTGAACATTGATTCTTATGTAAAAATATCTGTAGATTTCAGATCTATCTGAAACTCTTACTTCCCTAAACCTGCACATTAATTGGCAATTTGCATACTTTTAATGGCAAGTCAAAGTCAAATTTGTTTGATCTGCTGCTACTCAAAAACAACAGACCACGTGACATACACCAAATTTCACTTATAATGGAAATTAAACAATTTACACATATTTTTCATGACGCTTAGCAGCCATGGGTTTTATTTGGATTTTCTGTGTTTCCGTAATTGGCTAATTCGACCTACATGTTCAAAGTCAAATGAAGGTAATTGTTTCTGAATATATAATATGCTGTAAATTACACACATTATTGGTTCTTTGAATTCTTTCAACAAATATTGACCAATATTTAATATATTATTACTCTGGTTTCTAGATATATCCATTACACATCTAGTACGGGTGCTTTCTGGTTAAAATTTCAGTGGCAGATCTGTAAGGGGGTAGTTATTATATGTCCAGGGGGAGCAGATTGATTCCCTTCACCCCCAAATATGAATATAATAAATAAGTATAACTATAAATAACAAAGATGAGGTTCAGGATCTGAAGAGCTTTAATAATAGGGTTAAAGAAATATAAGTAAATCACTGGGGTTCCCATATAGGATAATGTATCCCCAGGATCTATAAATCATTATACAAGATCCGGTAGTTATAGTCCACAGGTATAGCCCTAATATTCAGCAAAATAGAAAACAGTTATATAAATACATGTTCAACAAAAGTGTAGGCTAATCAGATAAATAGCATTAGTAACCAAGCTCCAGCTATCAAACCAAATACACATACTCATTAATATCAACACTCTTCCACAATATCATTAAACCATGGCTTCAAGAAGAAGTAACACGAATAAGACATTTGTAATCATCCTCAACCCATATAACTTTGGCCGACACTAATGCAACAAGTTAATAATACAAAATAGATTATTTCTAAACACGTAATAAGAACTGTCAATCTGTTATTAGAAGTGCATTTTTACTTTAATATTATCCTGATGATCTTTTTAAGATTCCCTCTCAACAAGAGTTAATATAAATTGCTATTTTTATATTAATCTAAAGCAGCGGTTAATCTATTTTGAACTAACATATTTAATAAAATCGCGCCAACATATTTAATGTCAAATAAAAGCTCCCAAACTATATAGTGCAAGCAAATGTTGATAATTATGATACATCATGATATGGAACCTTATGACATCTTTGTTCTTCCTTTTTCAAATATTATGGCAACTAACAGGAAATAAAATTATTACTTAATAATCGTTAATAAACGTTTGGGGAGACAAGCCAACTATATAAAATACTATAACTATGCATTTAATCTTATAATTTTTTTTATC
Source organism: Gigantopelta aegis (assembly GCF_016097555.1). Classification (NCBI taxonomy): domain Eukaryota; kingdom Metazoa; phylum Mollusca; class Gastropoda; order Neomphalida; family Peltospiridae; genus Gigantopelta; species Gigantopelta aegis. The sequence goes on along the minus strand of NC_054702.1, from coordinate 78,095,358 downwards.
AATAGCTTGATTCATAAATAGCAAATGTACTTCATTGTAACTAAATGTAAAAAATGCTTACCTTAAGATGGCTAGAGTAACTAGGTGTTGATTGCTCGGTGTCCAGAGTGAAATGCCTTGTGTGAGATTCACCCCAAGAGCAAAAAACGTTGGCCCTTTTCCACATATTGTCATGTCACATGACCATGAAAGCTGTCCCCTCTGGCACCAGCCTTCCAGACATAATAATGTAAGTCTTTAGAGAGTAGTTGATTGTGTTCTTTTTATAGAAAGGGAGGAACTATACATGCAGTAAATAAAACAATGATTGTGCATTTCCACCACCATATGAAGCATGCAAATCCTGACCTTCAGCATATAAAACATGATACACTATATATATTTCACTATCCTATACATTTCCCAACTTAAAATGTTGCCATCCTCGGCAACACACAAAAACATATAATAATGGTATGCACAAAAACATATCACAATTGTATTCGTAACATCGGTCTTCCACATATCGATAATTTAACCAAAGGAGGAGATATTTAGGAATGGGTTATGTCCACATTTTGGGGCATGGTTTGATAAAAAGTGGTACCCATGCTTACTGAGGTCTACAAGAACCAATGGCTTGTGTAATTTCAATGCTTATTATGTATTCAGAATTACATGTACCTTCATTTGACCATGACAATATAGGTCGAACTGACCAACTATGAAAATTTAGCAAATCAAAATGGAACGCTTGGATGTTAAGTATGATGAAAAACATTTTTAAGAGTTTAATCTCCCTTATAACTAAAATGTGTTGTCTGTCATGTGAACTATTGTTTTTAGGTATCAGCAGATCGACAAACATTTCACTTTGACTTGCCATTAAAAGTATGCAAATCCCCAGTAAACGTTTAGGCAAGGAAGAGTTGCAGATGTGAAATATTTTGACATAAGAATCAATTATCAAACCTTCTTGGATCTCCGACATAGATCAATCGACCTGGCTCTCATAGTTGTGTTACAGTGCAGAGAGAAATTTTAGCATAGACTCTTGTCTGTCGGTCAGTCTCTACACCGCTTATTTTGTATGGCGATAATAGATATTATTTAAACCAAAATTGTAGTTACATAGAAATGATGTTGAGATGTGGAGGTAAGATTAGATCATTTATTTATAAGGTTAAGAGAAAACGCGAAAACGTCAATTACCAATTAAGCGTTGTACGATGATTTCATTTGTTCAATACCTTCCTTTTCATATTTAGTTTGAAGACGATAACAGTACAGATAATTATTTACCATTAAGGGATGTCTCGCAGGATTTATATGTTACTAGAAGTGGTCAAGGTGACCTTTAGCTGGCCCTGCTAGGAGAGTACATTTTAATACAGCAGGAGAAATGATAGACATTCAATGTTAATCGTATTGACTCTTGACGATTACAACTAATTGTTTGTCTGGTTGTCTGCCATGCAACAGCTGCAATGATTAGACCTATCAAACCATAAGCTTGTCTGCTTGTGATATTTAGAAGAAAAGACTGTTATTAACAAAAACTGCACTGAATGCAGTATAAAGATATGTATGTGTGTGTGTATGTATGTGTGTGTGTGTGTGTGTGTGTGTGTGTGTGTGTGTGTGTGTATGCATGTATGTATGTATGTATGTATGTATGCATGTATGTATGGAGAGAGAGAGAGAGAGAGAGAGAGAGAGAGAGAGAGAGAGAGAGAGAGAGAGAGAGAGAGAGAGAGAGAGAGCCATAATTCGATAACTCAACCTTCGGTGTCTCGAAAGCTTCGATTTCTCGAACTGAAGCGACGGTTCCGGCCGAATTGTTGCTAAACAACTAGTAATAACGGCCTTCGAAAACTCAAACTTCAGGCCCGTAGGAACGATATCTTGAGTTGGACGCGGAGGGGGTCACAATCTCTAGTAGGGGGCGACAGTCTCTAGAAGGAGGGGGCACAAGCCACATTTTAAACTTTATTCATATAGAGTAGGACAAAACAAACAACAACGTTCAGGCCCCCACACCCCACTCTATTCACATAGTCCTGAAATAAATGTTATACAATTAATTCATAAAACGTTACTAGTATTTATTACTTTACAGTTTTCAGTACAGAGTCAGCCATTGATACCTCGATATTAATATACCGAACAACACACGAAACGCAAATATTACTTTACTTTCATTTAATTTTTTTAACATTATTCACTTTCAATGTCATTAGCTTTTGTGTGTATTAAAATCATCAATGTTTTGTGAACATTTTATGTTCATTTTGACAGTCTGTATTTTGACCTCTTTAACTGTATAATGAATAAACAATATTTGCACTTTTTTTTTTCAGTAAAAAATTATATAGGACAAACAAAGTGCATCTTGTGGTACCTACTGGCCTGAATTAACATCAAGTTGGTGAGAAAGAGCCGCTAGTAAGGAGTCAATGGTCACTAGACTAATGATACGTTACAGACAGGTCAGATGGCCAACATGTCAACAGCAGGAAGATCACGGGTCAAATCTGGCCTCAGATTACAGTTATCTTCCCATTTGGTTGTCGAAAATCCGGAAGTTTGACCGCGCAAGTAGTCTGCTGTTTGACTGTGATTATTTCATGGCAGACAGCTATGAAGTGGCAACTGTTTGACTGAAGTGACAGGGGATAGCATGTAGTTTGTAAACATGTGTAACTTGTTGACATTGAAGACTTGTTTGTGGTAATTCCGGCCCATGCAAAAGTAGTGCTTTTTGTGTAAAATGGGTGTACTCCGGCCTGGTTTAGAGGGTGTGTCTGTTTAAACCAATATGCTGGGAGAAAGAGCTGGACAACAGGGGTTGTCCTTTTTCAGGGTATGTGTCCCCCATGCAGGCAAAGGTACAACAAAACTTCACGGGCCTGCTGATATTAATAAAAATGTTATAGCCCCTAAGGCTATATATAGAAACATATAGCGAAATTAATTGTGGTCTGAGGCCTGATATAGTTCACACATTACACCGGTTAAATGCTTGATTCTGATGAAAGTATTATAACCAGAGAGGTGAAATTACACAGACTGATTTGTGCATACCACAAGGAATATGAAAACTAATTTATTTATTTTCTAAATATTTTATTAAATTAAAAAACTTTTTTTTTTTGAATTTATTAAAAATTAAAATTAAAATTTTCAACTTTTAAATTTCAGTATCCTCCAAAATAGCATAAAATGACCTCTGATGTTACTACAGTTTGTTGCAATATTTTTTTAACAGTTTTTGAGCTAATAATTTGGTAAAAAAGAGCAAAAGTTGGATTTTGTTAGTCAATATTGAGATTTTAATTTTTTTTACATATTGAATTTTAATGAGTTTCTCAATTATTGCAATTGGACAGAAGATCTAAATATAATGAATATATCACTACTAAATGTAATTAAACACTTTAAATAAATAGTAAACAGTTTTTAACAAGATTAAGTACTCTAATAATACATTTCACCTACATTTATGTAAATTACACACTTCAGTCATTTTCAAAAATGGTCTTTTATCCTAGAAAATCTAATAGGCTAATATTCTATGCTGTCTGAATGTATTTATTGTGTTCAGTAATCAGATGCTGGTATACTTGTCAAGTTTATTGCAGAAAATGTGCCAAAAATTTTAACATTTGACTTGTAATACATATGGCAGAATAATCCATAATGCATATTCAGTGGTCATTACTACAAACATCCTTCCAATCAAGAAATACTACACTGAGGTATCCCAGACACTGGCACATGACTACACTTGTTAACAGTTATCACTGGAAACTGAAAAATATGGTGCAAGTACCTCTTGGTAGGATTTATATCAGCATTTTGTAACAAAATCTTCATTTTCAAAGTTGTCGTCAACAACAAAAATATTATGGTGTATACCTATGTAATATCTGTAGGGCATATTCATATTAATATGCATTTATATGGACTGTTTTGCCTTTTACAAAGTGGCTACATGTCTAATACAGTAAATGAAGTAGATTAAGTAAATACAGCAGGTCAAAATTGAATATGAGGCCTATCATGTCTAATTTTCCCTGAAATTAGTGTGTAAACATTTGTTGCAAATGGCCCCAATTTTGTGACTTTCACCATCCCTCTGACACATTTCTAATAATGTATCATGAATTCAGTCACCCATATCTTTACTAAGCCTCCACTTCATCATATCTAAAATGCAAAATTTTACAGTTTTTAGATTTTTTTGTTTTTCAAAAATTTAAATTTAAGTTTAATATTTAATTAAAAATGAGTAAAATCTAATGATTGATTTTTTTTTTCTTTAAATATTTCAAAATCTTCCAAGACAACACTGTGCAGATAGAACATATGTAGAAGAAAAAATAGCTGCTCATGGTATGAAGAAATTCCAAAATTTGATATAAAGTTATTACATTTTGAAGTTGGTGTCCCCTCAAGTTTCCATTGCTAAAATTGGCCATGGCAAGGCACTGTGGTAGGTGTTTTAAACACAGCCTCTGTATACTCTCAGTTTAAAGGTGACATACCGATACTTACCGAGCATTGCTTTAATATGTATATCATTGGAATGCATTAGTGTGGGCCAGTTTTTAGGGGAAAAAATGGACTGATAGGCCTCAGATTACAGTTATCTTCCCATTTGGTTGTCGAAAATCCGGAGTTTGACCGCGCAAGTAGTCTGCTGTTTGACTGTGATTATTTCATGGCAGACAGCTATGAAGTGGCAACTGTTTGACTGAAGTGACAGGGGATAGCATGTAGTTTGTAAACATGTGTAACTTGTTGACATTGAAGACTTGTTTGTGGTAATTCCGGCCCCATGCAAAAGTAGTGCTTTTTGTGTAAAATGGGGTGTACTCCGGCCTGGTTTAGAGGGTGTGTCTGTTTAAACCAATATGCTGGGAAAAAGAGCTGGACAACAGGGGTTGTCCTTTTCAGGGTATGTGTCCCCCATGCAGGCAAAGGTACATACAAAACTTCACGGGCCTGCTGATATTAATAAAAATGTTATAGCCACTAAGGCTATATAGAAACATATAGCGAAATTAATTGTGGTCTGAGGCCATCTCTACTGGACGACCGAGCGGGAAAACGTCCGCTAGACTGGTTTATGCGCTTCACAGTAAACCAAATGGCCACGCTGAGAACCAATCAAATAGTTTGCGAACGTTAGCGAAACGTTTGCTGGCTGAACTTGAGGCTGATCTTGGTACGCTGTTGACGTGCCTATATCCAATTAAGGTTCAGGTACGTCTACCTTGGGCATAACTTCTGATTTCGCGAGTGACTATGTCTTTGAAGAAGGGCGGGGAAAGGACCGTTTGAAGTGGACGATGAGGTCGCGATGTTGCATTCCAGGACATTCCCAGTCTGCAGCTCGTCGCGGTAAGACGTGTTTGTGCACACTGCACGTGCTTTCGCGGCTCGACTTGGGGATCCTTCACTGTTGTTGTTTTTGTCAACGATGTGAAGTTTTCTACTGGGATGTATGCGGCCATTGGAACTGAATGAATGCTGGAACGCTTCTCGTTTCGACAGTCTGCACCACCAGGTTGGATTCTTTTTTAGCGAGATTCCTTGCCTCCACGTCATTTCTCCGTCTGACTATGTTGACTTGTATTTTTCGTGACTCATATGACGGCCATTCTGCAGAACGCCACGGTTCTTCGCGTTTAGTCTCTACATGTCCGAGCCTGTCCTAGCAGCACTGGAAGATTGACCGCCCCACTCTAAGAAGAAATAGGAAGCGGGGTCGGCCCCTACTACTCTTTTTCTAGACTTTACTTTGTTTTATTGTGATACCATCTCGTATCCTCCGGAGTCGGACCCGTCCGCACCACTATACCAACCCATGACGACTGGATTATACCCTAGTCTGATTCTCTCTCTCGTTCAGACGGATCCGGCTTCTCAAGATCTGTATTTCAGCACAGCACTACACCTTCAACGTCTATTGACTGTCAATCTAGGGATTTTCTTGACGGGATGCAACCCATCTCGTCCCTACAAGTTGTGCACCCTAACGGCCATAACGAGGCCACTCACGTGGACATATAGATCGGACTTTAAAACTTTTAGACCTTCGTTCAAAAGTTTATGTCGAAATTACTTTCTTTTTTTAATATTATTAAATAGTCCGATCCTCTCTTCTTTCTCTTATTTATTTTTGGACTGTCCTTCTAAAATGCTCCAAATTATATAAATATTCGACCGAGCAGTCAATTCTTTTTATTTTTGGCTTGTAACTTTTTTAAAATTCTATTAACTTTTTTACTAATTGCTATTTTAAAAATTTTAAAGGCCCACTATTTAATTTTTCGATGTAAATTTCAAAATTGTCCGCTTATTTTTTTTCTGTCCCGAGACAAGCCCCTGGCTATCCAGAGACAGGCCCCGGGACGGAATTGCTCGAAACTCTAGTGGTATATGAGCATGTAAAAATTATTCGCACTCGCGCACTCGCATTCCAGGAAGTCCAGTGATTGTATTTAATTTGAGATATTTAAAGGAGAGTTCGCACTTGAGTTAACCTGCAACTTGCACTGTACTGTGATCACACATGATTTCACGTAGACAAACTATTAGGGCCGATTATCATACAGAATCCAATATTGTTTTCTATATAACTCTGGTATGATATACTAGTAGATTAATATCTCCTGTGATGTTTTAGATATATCTTCAGTAACATATGAGTTTAGTTACCTAATCATGTATAGAGTTATCTCTTCGAATACGTACGCCTTCTCGACATCGTCTCAGAAATCACCGTACAATTTATTTGAAAATCACACTTTCCGTAGGTTAGTGTTGTACAGGTGTGAAACAGGCATAGCCAAATCCAGTTGAAAATAAGCCTAATAACAACATAAAAAACGCGAATATTCATTTCGTTTTCTTTAATGTTATTTTTCATTATTTGAACTTTGAATCCCATTAGTTTTGCGTCTATTAAAAATCAATGGCTTGCAGATTTTTCAGGACCATTTTCTTTTCTTTGTTCACCGAATTGTTGGTATTATTAAAAAATATTGAAATTAAAATGTTCCCGTTTGTTATGTTATTCAGTATATTATGCTGCACATCGTGATATCGGAATACTCAGAATTCTCGTAAAAAAAAAATACCTTGTCAATTGTTGGTAATTGTACCGTGACATCTTTGCGCCGAGGTGGCATAACACTATTATTATCACACATTTGCGCGATTACTAGTAATTAGTTGTGGAGGCGTGTAATACGATAGTCGGATTAAAATCGCAAATGAAACAAAACCGTGACAGACTTGCAGTAACTAATAGGTCTATATACTTTTTAAATAAATTGTAAGTACAGACATTGATGATGAGCAAATGTTTAACACATAGCATTTAAAAATCAATATTAAATGAAAATGTATTTTCCAAAAACAAATAACTGAAAAGAATATGACTTCCTACTATTGGGGTTGGGTTGGGGGCCAGGGACATATCTCAGTGGTAAAGCGCTCGCCTAATGCGCGGTCGGTCAGTGGTCGATCCCTGCCAGTGGCCCATTGGGCTATTTCTCGTTCCAGCCAGTACACTACGACTGGTTTACCAAAGGCCGTGGTATTTGCTATCCTGTCTGTGGGGTTGTGCATATAAAAAGACCCATTACTACAAATGGAAAAATCTAAGGTTATGTGTCAAAATTATCAAATGTTTGACATCCAGTAGCCGATGAGTAATACATCAATGTGCTCTGGTGGTCTCATTCAACAAAACAAACTTTAACTTTTCTTGCTCTTGATTAATGTTGTATCACCTAATGTTACCAATCATGAAATAAACAAAAAAACCCACAACCCCCCCAAAAAAACCAAACCACCCCCCCCCCCCACAACACCCCCAACCCCCAACCCCAAAAAAAAAAAGAAGAAGAAGAAGAAGAAAAACGCCCTACATTTATATATATGAATAAGGGAAACAAATTAAACAAATTAAACAAGTGTTTCTTTCCTTCTTTCTTCTTAAGAAATACCTGAATCAGTTTCTCTATTTTGAAATGAATGGGTGAGGGTGGGGCATGTTTGCAGTGAAAGTAAAGTAACGGGGGACTATTTAGAGATCACATTTAAAGGCATAAAATATTTGTGATTGTAAAAAAAAAACCGAATTCTCTCAAGGGAGCAGATTGGGTAATAGAATAGGCCTGATTACGTGTTCACGAAGTCAAGGCTGTCTTTCCGACTGACAGCTGTGTGATCAGCGGGGTCCAGTATTTTATCTCTAATTTTCTAAACACGTCAACGAGAGAGAAAAGTACTGTTAGCTAGCCGTATTGATTAAACTCGTCTAGTTTATCTCAAATTTTTTAAATTACATTCTTCTTCTTTATTTTCTCTTTTTCTACCCCCTCCCTCTCTCTCTTCCCCCCTCTCTCTCTCTCTCTCTCTCTCTCTCTCTCTCTCTCTCTCTCTCTCTCTCTCTCTCTCTCTCTCTCTCTCTCTCTCTCTCTCTCTCTCTCTCTCTCTCTCTCTCTCTTAGCCAGACGGTGGAGCCGTAACCAATCACACAGGTTTTTCCCCATCACTTTTGTTTTCCTGTCGCCCCATAACACAGCTCATAGACAGTGTGGTTGCCCCCACCAATGTAGGTACTCCCCAATATAAAAATATGGCTACCACAATGCTCTCTCTCTCTCTCTCTCTCTCTCTCTCTCTCTCTCTCTCTCTCTCTCTCTCTCTCTCTCTCTCTCTCTCTCTCTCTCTCTCTCTCTCTCTCTCTCTCTCTCTCTCTCTCCAGAAGCATTAAAGATTAAACACACGAACTCACGCCTGCCAGATCAACAATGCAAAATCATTTAATTTTTAACTTTTCAGCAAAAACAACCCCCACCCCGTTGTTAAAGCAAAACATCAATTATCTGTAATGATATGAAGACAGGCGTTGTCAGCGAGTATGTGAAACAAAGAGCTGACCATTCTTGGTCAGTTCAAATTTCCTTTATGAAATATTAATAAAACACTTCGTCTTTCATGAGTGACCTTAAAATCTGAAAATATTGAACCGCATATTTCTCCCGCAGCATACACTATAACAGAGTTTTAAACATAACATATTTTCTTGTTCAGTAAAAAAAATCAACAAAACAAAATAATAGCATTTTAGTTTTGTTTTAAGCTGAGGCTTTATATTGTAACAATTAATCCTCTACATAGATGCTTTTCCACCAGATGACCTACCCAGATTTTGTAACAAACAAAAAATGTAACAATGCGTCCTTGAGTCAAATTAATATTGTGAACACTTTCTAAAAAATCTTTATCATGCTGCTTATTACGAGCCGAGAGGATATTAATTTTTATCATCATCATCGATTGCCCAATTCCTTATTTTTTGAAGGCGTTATCGAACAGACCGACTTAGTAACAGTCGCATGTTGTACAGTCGTAAAAATGTAATCGCTTTATGGAGACTGAGCTCATAATCAGTGAGCATATTAGAGGTCGCCCGTGTTCCCTTATCATGTTAGATAAGGCTTTTAGCTGCTGGTGTTATTGACCTGTCTGAACTGAACTGAACTGAACTGAACATTTATTTCTCTCAGGCCGTAATCCACGGCATATGAGGAACAATATATAATACAACAATTCACACTTTTTAACAAGATGACAGAGTAAAACTATTCACATAAGTATATCTACATAAAACGAACATGGGAATATAATTATAAATAATTGGTTTGGGTTTGCATACAATAAAGCTATGAAAGGATCTTGTTCCTTTTTGTGGGATTACAGCGAAGAGTTGCATCTGCATCTTGTTGCTAACGATCATAATGTGCTGATAATGTCAGGTTTAAAATAAAAATCAACTGCGTTATTTTATTTTTTATTATGATTATTATTATTTTTTTTTTTAATTCCAGTGCAGTTAGCATTTGATTAATACAGATGGAAGGTTTCCTCAAGGACATATAAGATTATTAAACGAGGTGCTGGGATGTCGTTATACAAATATATTGATGAACAGAAAAACAGGGTTCGCACCAACATTAACAGGAAACAGTGACTGCAAGCAAAACCCTAATTTTTATGTCAGGAAGTCAACCGTGTTACTGACATTCATCCTCACATTACTGACATTCAACCTCACATTACTGACATTCATCCTCACATTACTGACATTCAACCTCACATTACTGACATTCAACCTCACGTTACTGACATTCAATTCCACAATATATGTGTGTACTTTATTCAGACACTACGATGCTAACAGTGACTGGAATGTGTAAAAATTAAAGTTTGCTTTGCTTAACGTCAATTCTAGAGAAGTTTAGTTTCTTAATCATCGGCTATTGGATGTCAAACATTTGGTAATTTCGACATATTATAGTCTCAAAGAGAAAACCCGCTTCATAATTTCATTAGTAGCCAGGGATCTTTTATATGCACCATCCCACATACAGGATAGCACATACCACGGCCTGTTATATACCAGTCGTGGTGCACTAGCTGGAACGAGAAATAGCCTGACTGAAATTTGGTTTACAGTATCAAGTGTTCTTTTATTTCAGCGTAAAATCCATACAACTTTTAAACTAACTGCTGTTAAAGGTACTTCACCTTCTTAAAACATTCTATTTTATTTCTGTTTAAAACTGGGGGGGGGGGGTTGCTACAAATAGTCAATTCTTCACATCTAATTCATGTGAAATACATAGTTGAGCGTATAACCAGTCACCTATAAATTCGTTTAATACTTCACCACTACACACGTTTTTCGGAGACGGTTAAATGTTTGTGTTGGTGATCAGTGACCTGTTCAGGTGAACAAGCGATCGTGGTCGGTCGCTAGACTGGGTTTTTCAACTAACCTTAGATGAATGTATTACAATAGAAGACGATGGTACCAGTCAATTTGTTCGCGAGCGCGCAACTGTTGAAGTGTTATGAATGGTCACAAATCTTGACGATTGAGTAGGATGTCAGTGTTACAAGCAAGACACGTATATATGTGAACCAGAGGTACTGTACTTTGTTTTCACAGAAATGTGCTCCTTTAATCAGTTTGTAGAAATGGAAATGGAAATGTTTTATTTAACGACACACTCATCACATTTTATTTACGGTTATATGGCGTCGGACATATTGTTAAGGACCACGCAGATAATGAGAGAGGAAACCCGCTGTCGCCACTTCATGGGCTACTCTTTTCGATTAGCAGCAAGGGATCTTTTATATGCACCATCCCACAGACAGGATAGTACATACCACGGTCTTTGCTACACCAGTTATGGAGCACTGACTGGAACGAGAAATAGCCCAATGGATCCACCGACGGGGATCGATCCCAGAACGACCGCGCATCAAGCGAGCGCTGTACCACTGAGCTACGTGCCGTCGCCAATTTGTAGAAGACAATTCGTTACGTTAATTCGTTTCGCTAGGAACTGATATGTCCCAAACCATAATCGAATTTAAGTATGGACGTTGTTGCTTTTCATTAGCAATAATCTTTGCAGTGGATCACGTTGTTAAAACACGACTATGTATGGGCGTACGGTGTTTCTGGTGCAGACGTTTGTCCTAATGGATCAGACTCGAAGGGCAAATAGAGGACAAATAATGTAATAAAATGTGTCAAACTGCATGTGTCACGTTCGGTGTGCAATGAGGTAATAAACCCAACCCCTGCAATTGCCCACGGCAATTGGCAACGCCACGGCACTTTTTGCTGCGGACTACATTCCATTTGTTTTTTTAGCTGTGGACATTTTCTTAATTGCAGGGGTTGTAAACCTGCTTAAACAATCACTACTACTGATCATTTGCTAAGGACCAAATAATGTGATTCAATTATACAGCATTTGCTAAGGACGAAGTAATGAAGTTGAAAATATTATAGTGAGAATGTCACCACGCAGTGAATAGATTACAAATTGTGACTTGCATCATGAATGGACACCTCATGGCAGTACGTTGTAGCAGACGACTGCTTTTATGCTCGATCATTCACAAGTGAATTTAAGAAAAAAAGGAAGATTGTTTAACGACACCCCAGCACAAAATACGCATCGGTTATTAGTTGTCAAACAAAGGTAAACATATGAATATGATTATTTAATTAAAATTAACATTATTAAAATTATGTGGACTGTAAAAACAGTGTATAGATGACAGGTGTTTTAGAATGCGTTCTTAATTTATGGAGGCCCATTGAGCTATTTCTCGTTCCAGTCAGTGCTCCACAACTGGTGTAACAAAGGCCACGGTATGTACTATCCTGTCTGTGGGATGGTGCATATAACATATCCATTGCTGCAATTCAAAAATAGTAGCCCATGAAGTGGAGACAGCGGGTTTCCTCTCTTAATATCTGTGTGGTCCTTAACCATATGTCCGACGCCATATAACCGAAAATAAAATGTGTTGGAGTGCGTCGTTAAACAAAACATCTCCTTCCTTCATTCATTTATGGGGATTTACTAAACTGGCCAGGTTACTACGTACTGGACAAACGAAAAGTGGGTGATATGCCAAACCTGTCAATTTAAAAACATTTTGCATTTTAGATATTTCTTACCCATCAGTCCACACCGTACAACAGTTGCCGCGAAAGTGATAATAACCGCAAAACCAATCGAGCGGCATAGTTTGGCGCCAAACCTCTTTAATTTGCGAAGCTTTACTAAAGCAAATATCATCCTTCATTGTGGAAAACTAATGTCTGTGGCAAAATATCGTGACTTCATCGGTTTGGCTTCGTACACAATACATATCACATATCGTACTGTGTTATTTTGATATTATATATTTGACGGATATAGGTCAAATGATTTTTTTCATCATTTACAATTAGAATTTTGTATTTTCTTTTATATTAGTAAAACATCAAACGATCTTTGCTAAATATGAAGAAGTTATTTCCATATCACATTATGGGTGAACACATTATCATAATTTCTTCTTCTTCTTCTTCTTCTTCTTCTTATTATTATTATTATTCCTCTTCTTCTTCTTCTGCGATTTCAAAGCCATGCTCAGACTTCCAGTCTTGGGCCCCGTTCCACGAAGCGATCTTAACCCTAAGATCACCTTAAGCAAATAAGGTAGGTATGCATATAAGATAATCGTAGCGCTAAGATCGCTTCTTGGAACGGGGCCCTGTTCTCACCTGGAAGTCTGCTTTTCTCCGAATGGACGTCGCCGGTCCCAAACGTTTCTCTTTTAAGTCCACAGGATGCCGCCAGGTTTCTTGTCAAAGAGTGATGTATGATGGGCGAAACTGAATGATGTGCTCCGGTGTTTGGGCACTTGTATCATAATATACCTCTAAGAACTCATGTAACTGGGGGGGGGGGGGGTATTTTTTTTCCCCTTTTAAACCAGCTCTAGCATGTCAACTTTGTGACTCGCTCAAATCAAAGACGGCCTGAAATACTTCCTAATGACGCAACTCCGCATTTCCCTTGGGTAATAATAAATTCGTCTGTAACGCATCCGTCTTTTAAGCGCAGTACATGTTTTACTATAAAATTGCTAGCCTTTTTTTCTGCCATAGGAAATATTTTGGTCGCTGATTTTGGAAAGCATCTAACTATGTTCGAAAAAAATTGTTTCAAATTATAAATAAATTGTACCATGTACTAAAAATGGATGTGCCGTGAAATTACAGTACGATTTGGCATTAGCCAAAACGACGGTGTCACGACTTCTTGTCGAAAAAATTAAATAAATTGACTTAATTGGTTTTTCTCTTTAGACCATGCATTAAGAAGATATTCAGTCAAACCAGCGAATTGCGCAGAAGACAAAATATTGAGCACAAATATTTTAAAATGTGTAATTAAAATATGTTCATGTGAGTATATGAGCATATTTTAATTACACAATTTAAAATATTTGTATAATAATATTGCCATTTTAGAGAAAGGGAAAGCTGGAATATTACAAACATTTCACACAATGCGTCTACCCCCTCTCTGCAACGTGTAGCAATATTAAGGAAAATTATATTTTAAAAAACCAGTATAAGGACATAGAGCATAAATTTATTGTTTCACGTGTTTCTAAGAGAAATTACACAATAACTGTAACACTAAACACAAGCTATATCACAGACAGAAAATAAAAGCCCGGCATTAGGGCGTGGGTATACAACATGATATGTTCAATACGTCACTGGCCAGCACTGCTTACGTCATTTTAATATGTTACAAAGAATCCCAACAAAATGTACACCTATTGACGTTCTATTTCAATTATGTGAGAAAGTTATATTAAAATCGATTTGGTTCAGTCGTTTCTTGAGAGAAAAACAATATTTTTTGTTTGAACAAAACATTTAAATTATTAACACGACAAGGCAGAACACACGACATTCCACGGGAATAGGTAGGAAGGACGCCGTTTCTGAACCAGACTTTTCGAGAGACGATCTTGAGCGTGAAGCCTCAATTCATGATCACATGGATCCTTCCTGAACAGTTTTTCTCTCATCATTTAGTGCTCAAAGTCGCCGTTATACGACATTCAGAGCCTTAAACCTGTCCAACGAAATGCATCATATTTGCGGTTGTCAGGGAGTGACGCGCGTACACGAACACGTACTCTTAGTACACCATCATCAGTGTACGAACACAGACATGTAAGCAATGATAATTGGCATTCAACCACTGTTCAGCATGTCCGACATCTATTTTAGTTCCGTCGCTGTACTCATTGAACATCTGTTTCATCAGCTCACAGCAACGCTCGCGAGAAGAACAAAAATAACCCAAACTCAGCAAGGGTGGAGACGACAGATGTCCATTTGAGACGATTCTACTTCCTTTCGCGGACGGAATGTGTGCAACGTTTCGTCGATTAGAGCTGAACACAATTTCCGTTTCTGATGTGTCCGTTGGACACGATTGTGAAACGTTTATCATCCTCACTGACAGGCTCTCCGAGCGAACTCTCGTGTTCCTTCCTGATTGCGTCAATCTGGTCTGACGATATTCTTATGCCTCTCTCCGACCCGTCGCTCTCCGAGCAGATGTCGTTCACAATTTCCTGGCAGTTTAACACCTCTGCTAAAGAATCGCCACCATACGATTCAGCATTGTCTAAAATGGCAATTTTATTCTCAACTGGCGGCAATGTGTATTTCACCTGCATTTTAATATTTTCCTCGCGCTTTGAGCTGGAAATAATGTCATTGGTTTTCTTTTTCATGCATTTCAGCATTATTTCGTAACGTTTGTTCGACTTGGAAGACATTTTGTTATGCCTCCTGCCATGGTCGTTACGTTTTTGTTTCGATTTGCTTAATATATGCGACATCTCATCTGTGTTCTTGGAAAATATGCGATGGACCCGGTTCGAATTAGATCCCTCGTTGCTACTTCCGCCGGAAGACGGCACGTCGTTCATGGGAACGTCCATCCCTTCCCCGATGTCCTCAAGACTCTGACGTATGGTGGTCGTGTAAGGGCATGACCTACTGTCTCTGAAACTGTCGCGGTACCGGAATATGTTGCGAGTCCAACAGCAACAGAATATCGCACCAAGGATCTGCTTGAAGCTGCGGCGGAACTTCTCGCTCATGACCGTGTAGACGAAGGGGTTGATGCAGCTGTTGAGGAAGCCGCACAGGTGCGTCATGAGCATGGTGAAGAGGAAGTTGCCCTCGCGGAGGAACGTGTCCCCGTGTATCGACTGGATCTGGCTGATGATGCTCACCAGGTACTGCGGCGACCACGACACGATGAACGCTACGGCAATCACGATCACCATCCGGGCAACCTGTAATAAACCAGTAAAAGGTGGAGTCAAAATGAAATCACGTGTCATTCATTCATTCATTTTTACTTATTTTCGTGCTGATATCCCATTACGGTTCAACCACGTTGTTCTGGGCACACACCTGTTATCTGGGCCGTCTGTCCACGGTAGTGGGTTAGTGGTTAGCTGTTAGTGGTTAGTGAGAGAAAAGACAGTGTAGTGCTCCTACAACTACCCACTGAGTCGTTAAAACTCGCTTTAGGTGCAAGCCAGTACCGGGCTGCGAACCCAATACCTACCAGTCCGATGGCTTAACCAGGACACCACCGAGGCTGGCATCACATGTCTCTGTTGATGGTTATATAATGGTCAAGATGGTGTGACGTGTCTCTGTTGATGGTTATTTAATGGTCAGGAAGTCACGTGTCTCTGTTGATGGATATTCAATGGTCAAGATGGAGTCACGTGACCGTTGATGGTTATTTAATGGTCAGGGAGTCACGTGTCTCTGTTGATGGATATTTAATGGTCAAGGTGGAGTCACGTGACCGTTGATGGTTATTTAATGGTCAGGGAGTCACGTGTCTCTGTTGATGGATATTCTATGGTCAAGATGGAGTCACGTGACCGGTTATTTAATGGTCAGGGAGTCACGTGTATCTGTTAATGGTTATTTAATGGTCAAGATGGAGTCACGTGTCTCTGTTGATGGTTATTTAATGGTCAAGATGGAGTCACGTGTCTCTGTTGATGGTTATTTAATGGTCAAGATGGAGTCACGTGTCTCTGTTGATGGTTATTTAATGATCAAGATGGAGTCACGTGTCTCTGTTGATGGTTATTTAATGATTAAGATGGAGTCACGTGTCTCTGTTGATGGTTATTTAATGGTCAAGATGGAGTCACGTCTGTTGATGGTTATTTAATGATTAAGATAGAGTCACGTGTCTCTGTTGATGGTTATTTAATTGTCAAGATAGAGTCAAGTTTCTATATTGATGTAATGTTGATGGTCAAGATAGAGTCACGTGTTTGTTTTAATTTAACTTTTGAATTTTATATTAATGTTGATCATCAATTCATTGATATATTTTTTAAATGTTGACAAGCCATAGCCGCAGTTTTCGTACTAGGGTGTCAAAATGGAGTCGCGTGTTTCACCTCTTGGTTATTCAACAGATCTTATTTAGAGATGGGGTGGGGGGGGGGGGAGAGTTGGTGAGTGTACCGAAATATTTTAATGGACAGTGCCATTGGATCTTCTGAATTTTAAACTTTAATTTAATTAATACTACTTCTAGTGATGGATATTGCAAAACAAATAATAATAATAATAATAATAATAATAATAATAATAATTTATAAAAATCCAATAGAGTACTGGATGCAATGAAAATCAGCTTGATGGTTCCACTAACGAGTATCGATCCTCATCTCAGACGTACGCTCTACTTTGCAGTAAATGTACTTTAGGCGAATGCTAAGAGATTGATTTAACACTTAATATTAGTGTAGACAAAATGCCATACGGCATAGTGCGTACAAATTGTTTAATTAAGCCTGTCACAGGGAGGATAAGAAATGGTCTAGTGACTGTTCGTGATACGTGTTTATCAAATCTGTTAGAATTTGCCATTTAACCACATAGTCGTTGTGACGATATCATACATTTGTAGAGAAAAAACAACAACAAACAAATAAACAAACACACACACACACACACACACACACACACACACACACACACACACACACACACAAAACACCAAAAAAAAACCCACCTAAACAAACAAATGTAGGAGTAGGAGAAATGTAGATTCCAATAAAGCAGTTTTAATAAGAATATGCTGTTTTGTAAAACGACATTTAAGTAAAACTGAATCTCCAGTCTGTATATATTTTGATACATGGGTTTCAATCAAAGTAGATATTCAAATGGAGTAGAAATCCTTGTTGAAAATATTTAAATAAATATTTAGCGAACAGAAAAAAATCTATTAGATTAAATAGATCCATTAATGTTAATGCTAATCGTGTAAAATTTGAGTTCTAGATTCACCTCAGTATACATATCAGAGAGAGAGAGAGAGAGAGAGGGAGAGAGAGAGAGAGAGAGAGAGAGAGAGAGACAGAGAGAGAGAGAGAGAGACAGAGACAGAGAGAGAGAGAGAGAGAGAGAGAGAGAGAGAGAGAGAGAGAGAGAGAGAGAGAGAGAGAGAGAGAGAGAGAGACAGAGACAGAGAGATAGAGATAGAGACAGACAGACAGACAGACAGATATATAGATAGATATCTGTGTTCAGCATACTGGATTTTAGATTGGGGGAGGCCAACCCACTAATGGGTTCACTCTCAGGGCTCCGGTGGCCCGCATGACCCCCGTGTCCCACCCACGTATCCACCCCCATACATACAAAATATATGGTTTTAATTTCACATTCAGTGGTCGGATTTCTGCGTGTTAATTTCGGCGGTAAGTATGAATTAAAAACAAAATAACAATATTTTGTCTTTTAGACATTAAACATGGCGTCTGTTTGATCGGTTTTTTTTTAACAAATATATTTTCAATTTGGGCCAAATGGAATTTCTATTGATCATCCTTTTATTTTCACTGAACACAAAGTGAAAATAAAGCCACGTCTATGTAAATGTTACCAACTGTTGTTGTCTTGGAGTTTAGTAATATGTGCACTTCAAACGAAGTTTTATACGTGTGTGCTCTGATTTCACACTTGGTTATTTGTCTATAACTAGAAGTGATTCGTATTTACGAGGGGATCAAAACGTTCGTGGCCTAACATTTACTGTTTTCTATCACTTATGGTTTGAACGCGGTTATAAAAACTATCATCTCTTGGAAGTAAGCACATAACTTTACAGTTTAGTAATTTTATAGGTTTTTGAGAAATCTACTTTAAAATTCGACAGCATCAGAGAAATAAACACAATGGAGAACAAGCGAAACAAGCGGTTATCAAGTGCCTACATAAAAAGAGGAAGTCACCAAAGAAGATTAATGAAGACAGGGGCGGGACGTAGCACAGTGGTAAAGCGCTCACCTGATGTTGTATGTGCTATGCTGCATGTGGGGTGGTACATATAAAATATCCCTTGCTACTAATGGAAACTGTAGACTATATTTCAGAATTACTAAATGTTTGACATCCAACAGCCGATGAATAATAAATCGATGTGGTCTAGTGGTGTCGTTAAACAAAACAAATTTTTTAAGTTTAACTTTAATGAAGACGTGAAAACAACACACAGTAATGATTGCCCATTATATTCAGCTGTTCAGAAATGGGTTACTGAATTTACGTGTGGAAGGATAAGCATAAGTGATAATTGCATACCAATCACGATCAGGCCTGGTGCTTGTAGAGTCTAGACTCGAGACTAATAGAGTCTGAGACACTAATGTCATGACAACGCCATACAAATTATAAGTGTGTGACGTCATTAGAGATTGAGTCTGGACTCTAAAAAGTTCATAAGCACGGGCCCAGGTTGTCCTAATTATGTCACTACTGAAACTCAGTTTGAGGCTGTCCACCGCATGTTTTTTGTCTGATAGTCGAGTAACTGTTAAGCATATTTCTAACCCTTTGGGGTGAAAGAAAAACGTCGATGAAAGCTCTGAGCAGGGCTGCTTCTGCTTCAGGACAATGCACATGTGCACACCTCATAACTGGTGGTGTCTACAGCTGAAGAATGTGAGTTTGAACTGCTTCCTTAGGTACCTTACTCTCCTGACCTAGCACCCTCGGGCTTTTGTCGGTTCTCTAAACTCAAAATAGACCTGCCTTGACTAGGTTTTGTGAGTAACAATGAGGTTATTGATGCCGTTGAGGCGTTTTTTGGAAGGCAAAAAGGAATAACTCTACAGAGAGCGAATAACAAAGCTGAAGCATATCTGATCCACCCTCGTACATATTATATCCATTTGCTTCTCACTATGACACTGAGGTTTAGGCCCGTGGAGTGTAGGGATGCCAATCGAAAATGGATCTATTCGATTTTGTATTAAACTGTATACAACTTCGCAGGCCCGTAGGAACGACATCTGCATTGGGAGGGCATGATCTCTAACGGAGGGTGGCACAGTTTCTAGCGGGGGGGGGGGGGGGGGGGGGGGGGGATAACCCAGGTGTTTTTCTTTATCTATATAGAGTAGGACAAAAAATGGTACAATTTCGTCAACATTGCTCTTACGGCTACGGGCCTGTTTTGCCATTTACGAGTATGTAGGCTAAATTACAATGCATATCGATATATGTAATTAAGAAATGGAAAAGCAAAGCCTGAAGGTACAACTCAACAACCCAGGTCCATGTCTGCCTGTTCAATAATAAATGTAATTGTTACCTTCCGTTTATTTTCTTCGTGCTTCCGCCGCGACGCGTCTTTCCGACCTAGAACGGGCGATCGCTTAAAGCTGATTGGCTGAAGAAGGCACACGGCGATCTTGATGCACGTGACTAGGATGAGCGTCATCGGGATGACGTAGACTGCGAGGAAGAGGAAAATGAAGAAACCTCGCCGGAACTGGCCGGAGCCGAACGCCTCCTCGCCGTATATCGCCACGTCAATCTCGTCGAAGCGGTCGTTGCAGATCTGTCGTGAGATCTGGCCTAGGTCGCTGTTGATGTCGAAGGCGTAGCTGCGGCAGTAGGTGTACGGGGACGCCAGAATGATGGGGATGATCCAGGTCACGGCGATGATCTTGCGTGTCCGGCTCTTGCTGTTCAGTTTCATTGCCGATAGCGGGTACACGATGGCGTAGTACCTGTAAAACATGAAACAAAACACTGTTATATTTACAGTCCAATAGCGGGTACACGATGGCGTAGTACCTGTAAAACATGAAACAAAACACTGTTGTATTTACAGTCCAATAGCGGGTACACGATGGCGTAGTACCTGTAAAACATGAAACAAAACACTTTTGTATTTACAGTCCGATAGCGGGTACACGATGGCGTAGTACCTGTAAAACATCAAACAAACTATGGTTATATTTACAGTCTGATAGCGGGTGCACGATGGCGTAGTACCTGTAAAACATGAAACAAAACACTGTTGTATTTACAGTCCGATAGCGGGTACACGATGGCGTAGTACCTGTAAAACATGAAACAAAACACTTTTGTATTTACAGTCCGATAGCGGGTACACGATGGCGTAGTACCTGTAAAACATCAAACAAACTATGGTTATATTTACAGTCTGATAGCGGGTGCACGATGGCGTAGTACCTGTAAAACATCAAACAAACTCTTGTTATGTTTACAGTCCGATAGCGGGTGCACGATGGCGTAGTACCTGTAAAACATCAAACAAACTCTTGTTATATTTACAGTCCGATAGCGGGTGCACGATGGCGTAGTACCTGTAAAACATCAAACAAACTTTTGTTATATTTACAGTCCGATAGCGGGTGCACGATGGCGTAATACCTGTAAAACATCAAACAAACTATTGTTATATTTACAGTCCGATAGCGGGTGCACGATGGCGTAGTACCTGTAACACATCAAACAAACTATTGTTATATTTACAGTCCGATAGCGGGTGCACGATGGCGTAGTACCTGTAAAACATCAAACAAAACACTATTATATTTACAGTCCGATAGCGGGTGCACGATGGCGTAGTACCTGTAAAACATCAAACAAAACATTGTTATATTTACAGTCCGATAGCGGGTGCACGATGGCGTAGTACCTGTAAAACATCAAACAAAACATTGTTATATTTACAGTCAAACTTGTTAAAAGTTAAAGTTTGTTTTGTTTAACGACACCATTAGATCACATTGATTAATTAATCATCGACTGTTGGATATCAAAGATATGGTAATTCTTACAAATATATTAAAGAGGAAACCCGATACATTTTTTCATAAGCAGGAAGGGATCCTTTACATGCACTTCCCCAAAGACAGGACAGTACATACTATGGCCTTTAGTATACTATTTGTAGTCAAAGCAACATTTAAGCTGTCGTTTCTTCAATGTCCAAAGTGCGAATTAGTTGAATTTAGATAATATTTTGTATTACTACTTCCCTAAGAATCTAATTCGAAAGTCTTCTGGCGTCTGGTGATGTAGGGCAATTTTTGTTGTTTAACTAACTGAAATTTGATATTGACTTGAAATTTTCTGATAAATTCGCAAAGTTGCTCATGATTATTGGGATCCTTTTTAAACTGAAAGGTGTATGAATATTTGATGTGTAGGGAAGAGACAGGGAACAGTTGATGTTTGTTTTGTTTAACGACACCACTGTGGCACAATGACTAATTAAACTGATGAAATTGTCAATGGCATGATACATTGTGTGTGTGTGTGTGTGTATGTGTGTGTGTGTGTGTGTGTGTGTGTGTGTGTGTGTATTTGTGTGTATATATGTATGTGTGTTTGTGTGTGTGTGTATATATATATATATATATATATATATATATATATATATATATATATATATATATATATTACATTGTGTGTTTGTGTATCCGTCTGTCTCTTTAAATATATATACTTAATGTCAAAGACCAGACTAGCTGCTTCCTGTATTTAGTTCAGTTAATTAGACAGACTTGTTAAAATCTTCCGCTCAGACTTTTCAGACCCGCAGTTATTCACAGATTGTAATTAGGCCATTTAAAGCGTCACGCCTGCGCTGTTTATAATCTCGCTTGGTAATGCAAAACACAAACAGAAATAAACTATTAATAAACTCTCGCGTCTGCGTTATTAACGAATGTCATCAAATGTCATCACGTAACAACTCTAATCTTCATTTTTGTTGAGCACATAAGAAGGTAAAAAATCAACAATTGTACGATATTGTATTTTTAACCGCCGTAGACGTCACATTGTGTTAACGAAGTCTTTCCTCCACCTTTAACAAATAGATACTACCTCAAATAAACCCAAACAGTAATGGACATGTTGTAAATAAGTAACACAGTAAATCGCAAAGCTAAACGATCTTTATGACATTATGTATGTTATGTATGTTAGAATTGAGAATATACATCTTCGCGTACTTAAAAATATTTTTCGTCGAATTTAGACGATTTACAATATCGATCATGGATGAAACAAAATCTACAGAAGATTATCATTCCTTATATTTTTATTAACGAATTTTGTACAAATTTGGTCAATCATCGGGTTTTGGCTGCCAAAGTTTCTGATGAATTTAATATGAAAATTGTTTCACCAGTAAAAGGTACCACTTGGTAGGATAGTCTTCTAGGAATCCACATAGATAGGTGTAAACGTCTCTTGGGTTTACAGAGATTGCATTATGGTGGTGGTGGTGGTGCAGTTATATTGCATATATGTTTGACTCTTTCTGTTTAAGGCTTTTACTAATACTCTTAGTAAACGAATCACTCGACAGTCCAGCCAGGACCCGGATACCTGTACTTGTTTTTGTAGTAAGTTCAGCCAGTAATTGTCACTAACGTTTGCTAGACTGTTTTTCACGCTAAACATTAAATCGAATGACCACATCGGGAACCAGTAAAAATAATTTGCAACCATTTAGCAAAACAACGACTTGCTGAACTTGGACCTGGTATAATCACGTCTCCCAAATAATCACATCAGTACAAGTATCATGGGATCTATAGAGGAATTTATAAATGTACAAATCGAGAACTGTGTGACATTTCACAACAGACTGGCAATTTGGCTTAACAAGGCATTTGTAACGAGAGCAGATAGGCTAACCGAAAGCAAAGAAAGGAGCGCCATAGGTATTGAATACACCTGGATGATCCATTCTGAATCTCTAAATATTAAAATATTCTAAACATCACAGCTTTTAGCTTGTTAAACCTGGAAACTGTGTGATGAAACGAGGAGAAGGAACAAGCTCAGCTATAGTGGTGTGGTCCAAACACGCCTGTAGTGGGTACCCTACCTCGTTAAACCAAACAGATGTCCAGGGCAGATTCCGAAGAAGCTGAGACGGGTATTGTTACCACAGTCTAATTCAGCACTGACGTCACGCCATTTCAGATGGTCCTTGTTACTGCAGGTGCAGTCCATTAAAAGCAGTGGTACTTTTACACGCAGATTACATCAATCAACTTTGATTGCGTGCACGGTCCACCAGACTATAAACAGTTGTCTAGACCAAAGATTTACCGACGTCATGTTTTCTAAACAAAAACCCACTAAATGTTCAGGCAGGTCTTTGTATTTCACTAATAAATGAATGCAGTGGCTCGTAACTAATTAGTTCATGTCTACTGGTATTATTTCAACTTATTTACGAGTATTGCACCTATGTCGTGTTCTAATTTAACTCGATTCAGTTTAAACTTTGATATTTAAGTATCTTAACTCAGTTTATATTTATGTTTATTACATGTATATATAATTTATATCTCGTGAAAAATAAAGAATTTTGTTTAACGTCATCTGGGATATACGACAATTTTGGTTTCTAAAGTAGTTTCAAAAATAGTATAAAAAGTCCTTGAAAGAAATTATTATTGTAGCTTCACTTTAAACTTGTAATTTGGTATTTTGATAACTTTATGTTAACAAGCCCCCTTCATCTTGAGATAAAGTGGATGTCCATTTATATTGCTGGAACCCATTTATACAGCATGTGCAATCCTTTTGCCTCATTCATTAAAACAGTTCACAGGAAAACGGATGGAATAATTGGCTGGGAAAAAACGTTTGTTCAGTGTATACTGTGGCTGAAAATTAAGCCAATTTCGTAGTTGTTCAAAAGAAAGCATTTGTACATCAAAGACATCGTATTATTAGATTCTGTCTGTGCTGGGATGTTATCAAACACAGTGTCACACTATTTTCAAACAGTTCCATTTACTTCAGTAGCAGTAAAAGTCTGGCCTATTCCACCTCTGTCAAAAACATTGAATCGACGTGTTCCAAAATACCGGCTGATTGCAGTTGTATGAGGAATTTACACAGCACACCATATATTTGGGGTTTTGTTCTCTTATAAATGCATAATTAACGCAGGGTTAGGTAACAATCGCACGCTTTGAACATATTGTAGAAATCCATGACACTAACCTAACACAACCAACATTTGATAATACGATGTCTTGGTGCACCTCAAGTGTTTACTAATGGATAAAAATATCCGTCTGCCTGTCCTTTGGTCCATCCATTCATCCATCCATCCATCCAGCCACAAACCCATCCAATCACCCATCCATCCAGCCACAAACCCATCCAATCACCCATCCATATATCCACCCATATATCCACATTATCAACATTGATTGAATAGCTAAAACAGCCATACTTAATCAGTAATGTGTGTTCTAGTAATTATATATATCTGACCAAATCGTTTAATAATTAGGATCTGGCTTCGCAGGACAGATAAATAGTCTCCCCTGCGAGTGCTGTAACCTCATCGTGGTGCAGGGGTGTAACATTCTCTTTAAGAATGGCCAATACAGCACAAATTGAAGTTTTGAGTAAAAGTCAGTATCTATCTGTGATATTTGTATTTTTGCACAGTTCTTTACACTGTTTTTATCTAAATCTTGAATTTTTATATTGATGTTGATAATCCCCTTATTTGTTTGCATTACCATAGTTTGACACCCAATAGCCGATGTATTTTTCGTGCTGGGGTGTCGTTCATTCATAAATAGTCTGGGTGGTTTATTCTAACTGATTAAATAATAACATCAACAATCGAAATTTTCGCTTTAAATTAATGAATTTTTGGAAGTGGTGTTTGTTTGTTTTGTTTGTTTGTTGTTTGTTTGTTTTGGTTTGGTTTTTGAGTGGGTCGGTGTGTGTGGGGCTGAATCAGATCATAAACAAGGAAGCGCAACCAGGTGTTCAAATGATGCGAGCACTGCTTGGTATTAAGGAATGTTCGCTAAACTAGTGTTTGCTCACAACGTTAAATTAATATATCAAACAGACAAAGCCTATGCGCTGAATGCAGTCCATGTTAAATGGTTTTATTAAAGCTACAACGTCAAGTATACATTTTTATTTATACTTAACAAATAAGAATGCATCATCCACTTTAATTTCCGTAGCGTTGTACGCCATTCTTCGATATGTTTTCGCTAATTTACGACATATAAAAACTGATATTAACACTGAGAAGAGACGTCCTATTTCACTGGTTTGTGTTATATATAGTACTATGAAAACCATGTCTTCAGACTTACACATTGTAAACATTACGAAGTGTTCGCTTCAACTGAACGCGCCCGGTTCCACCAGATGTCCTCTATTCTGGAATTAACGTTTTCTTTCTCGGCTAGTAAATTAAATTGTGTAGTTGTAATTGGTATGAGCATATAGTTGAAGGTATAATGATTACATTCAAAACAAAAGTTAATAAACGGCCATTATGCAACTTTGAGGTAGCATCTTTAAAGTATGAAAAAAGGGGAAAGAAAAACAACCTGCAATACGTGACTGTATTTTACAATAGTTAAAACTTTAACACTGAAAAACTTGTCTTTATAGTGTGACTTGAGTAAATGGTGTTATAATATTGATCTGTATCTGTATCTAAAAAACCCTAAATGTGGACAGAAGCCATGGGAATCGACTCAATAGGCTTAACATGTGTGAAACCAAAAAACTTTAAGTCGTCCCGTCGATCTACGTGTCAGTGAAAGCCGATTCGGAGCTTAAAGCTCGTTATTGATCGACTAATACCTTTATTTTTAAACTAAACTTTCGCTGACATTGATTAATAATAGCATGAGGTTTTCACAGACCGTGTCGAGACACTGAAATCGAGATGCTCCATCGTCGCTAACGTCACCGACGACGTGTGGCTTCTGGGTAGAACCACGTTTACCAGCCTACCCACGATCCATTTTATGTTTATACCAAAAAAAAAAATGAATGAAAGTTGTTTTTTTGTTGTTCAACGACACCACTAGGGCACATTGATTAATTAATCATCGGCTATTGGATGTTAAAATTTTGTAATTTTGACTCGTAGTCATCAGGAGAATCCCGCTACATTTTTCCATTAGCAGATAGGGTTCTTTTATATGCACTTCCTCACAGACAGGAAAGCACATACCACGGTCTTTCACCAGTAAAATTTAATGAAATTTAGTGCTCAGAGACATTATTTCTCAGTCGACTCAGCAATCAGTTTGATAATGTTTGTGTAATACACAAATACCTATAACTATTAAACTACGATTATTTGGTGAGTATCGTATGGTTATTGCAATACAAAAGTTAAAGTTAAAGTTTGTTTTGTTTAACGACACCACTAGAGAACATTGGTTACTTAATCATCGGTTATTGGATGTCAAACATTTGGTAACTCTGACAGGTAGTCATCAGGGATAACCTACTACATTTTTCTAATGCAGAAAGGGACTTTTTATATGCACTTTTCCACAGACAGGAAATCACATACCGCGACCGTTAACCAATTGTGGTGCACTCGTTGGAACGAGAGAAAAATTATTAGTTGAATGAATGTACCAAGGTGGTTCGATCCTGCGACGCAAGCACCCCATGCGAGCAGTCAACCGACTGTTTCAACAAATGATTGAGAGAGAGAGAGAGAGAGAGAGAGAGAGAGAGAGAGAGAGAGAGAGAGAGAGAGAGAGAGAGAGAGAGAGAAGACAGACAGAGACAGAGAGACAGACTCAGAGACAGACAGACAGACAGATAGAAAAGAAATGAGAACCCGCAGCCACTACATAGGCTACACGCACCGTTAAGAAGCAAAGTCTTTTTTATGTGCACTTTCTTTTAGACAGGGCAGTACATATCATGACATTTGATTTACTTGTACCAGTCGTGGGGTACTGGATGGGTCAGCCCAGTGGTAAGGAGCTCGTTTGATAAGTTGTCGGTCTAGGATCGATTCCCGTCGGTGGACCAATTGGGCAATTTCTCGTTCCAGCCAGTGCATCACAACTGGTATATGAAAGGCGTGGTATGTGTTATTTAGTCTGAGGGGTGGTGCATATGAAAGATCCCTTGATACTAATGGAAACATGTAGCGGGTTTCTTCTCTAAGACTATGGGCCGAATTTACAAATCCCTTAAAAAGGCTTTTTGGACTTACCCGCGTGTAACTAAATACATTTACAATGCTTAAACAACCGTGTTTAAGACAAACAAACTTCTTAAATTCGGCCCTATATGTCTAAATCACCAAATGTTTGACATCCAATCAACCAATGGGCTCTAGTGGGGTCATTAAACAAAACAAACTAACTTTTTCACCTGAGTATGTGTCGCGTATTCACAGGGTTAAGCCATGTCGCGACATGCATTCTCCTCATACTTTTTCAATTCAATTCTTTATTTCAGCCTTGAACCCGAGGTTCTTCGGCACAAAACAACAGCATACACATTTCGAACAGAGCCTAATGCACGCAGGCCTTAATGAACTGATGACAAAATATTAGCTAATATCAGAAGTAATTTTAATTTTAGGGGAAGTGTTGTGAACAGAGCATCCACTGGTCTGGAACTACGTTTACAGCAGACATAACTCACTTGGTAATGTATCCCTTATCCACTGAAGATATAAGTACCCAAAGATTATTAAAGAAATCACTGTACCCCTATATCCAGCTCCAAAGAGATGCCCCGCTCACAACGTGCACGTTATAAAACCAATGGCACTGCGTGACAAATTAAAACATCACAGCCTGAATGATCTCATTAAGCAAAGTGACGAACTGTACCCAGAGGAGTCGTTGACAAGCAAAACAAATCAAACTGAAGCCAGCAATGCTAAATCGTTTTATACCCGCTTGAATGGAAGCTGTCAGTTGACTCGAGATATATATTAAGCTATAGATTGACGACCGTTTCTGCTCAGCTACAAAAGATAGCAAAATACCAATTGCAATTTTGTGTTGATCGTGTCGGCAGCCAGCACCTTGGCCTAACTTGGTCATATCGTTAATGAACCAAGTAGAACACGTTAATATCATGTGCTAGGTATGAGGTTGATTTTGCACCTGTTTTGTTTTTGTTGTTGTTGTTTTTTAAAATTGTTTTTCAATGTTTATTTTCATTCAGGTAGAGGGGACCAACACACATCACTAGCAGAGTCCCTGCACTTGCTGCACTGGTAAAGCGCTCACCTGATAATCGGAAAGTTTAGGATCGATCCACATCGGTTGGCTGATTTGAGCCATTTCTTGTTCCAGCTAGTGCACCACCACGGACATATCAAAGGCCGTGACATTCCCAGTCTGGAGCTCCACGCGGTAAGACGTGTTTGTTTCGCGTGTGCACACTGCACGTGCTTTCGTGTGCTCGATTTGGGGGGTCCTTCGTTTCGTTGTTTTTGTCAGCGAAATGAAGTTTTGTACTGGGATGTATGCGGCCATTGGAACTGATTGAACACTGGAACGCTTCTCGTTTCGACAGCCTGCACCACCAGTTGGATTCTTTTATAGCGAGATTCCTTGCCTCCACGTCATTTCTCCGTCTGACTGTCGTGACTCGTATGACGGCTATTCTGCAGAACGCCACGGTTGTTCGCGTTTAGTCTTTACATGTCCGAGCCTGTCCTAGCAGCACTGGAAGATTGACCGCCCCACTCTAAGAACAAATAGGAAGCGGGGTCGGCCCCTACTACTCTTTTCTAGACTTTACTTTTGTTTTATTGTGATACCATCTCATATCCTCCGGAGTCGGGCCCGTCCGCACCACTATACCAAACCATGTCGACTGGACTATACCCTAGTCTGATACTATCTCTCATTCAGACGGATCCGGCTTCTCAAGATCTGTATTTCAGCACAGCACTACACCTTCAACGTATATCGACTTTCAATCTAGGGGTTTTCATGACGGGATGCAACCCATCTCGTCCCTTTAAGCTGTGCACCCAAACGGCCTTAACGAGGCCACTCGCGTGGACATATCGATCGGACTTTAAACTTTTAGATCTGCGTTCAAAATTTTATGTCGAAATTACTTCTTTATTTTTAAATATTATTAAATAGTCCGATCCTCTCTTCTTTCTCTTATTTAATTTTGGACTGTCCTTATAAAATGCTCCAAATTATATAAATATTCGGCCGAGCAGTCAATTCTTTTTATTTTTGGCTTGTAACCTTTTTATTTTTTTTATTTATTCTATTAACTTTTTTACTAATTGCTATTTTCAAAATTCTGCCCATTTTCAACCCCCCCCCCCCCCCCCCCCCCCCCCCCCCGAGTCAGGCCACCGATCTTATCGGAGGTCGGACTCGGGATGGGCGTGTTCGAAACCCTAGTGGTATATGGGCACGTTAAACTAGTTATCATCGTCATCATCAAAGGCCGTGATGTGTGTTATACTGTCCGTGACATGGTGCATATAACAGATATCTTGCTTCTAACGAAACATAATGTGGCCTGTTTCCTCTCTTAGACTATATATCAGAATTATCAAATGTTTTATATCCAATAGCCGATGATTAATATGTCAATATGTTCCAAATAGGTGATTGGGAATGTTTGTAATGTATCAAATTACAAACCTTGTGTTATTGTTTTATTTGTCATTGTTTTGACATTTTTCAAAGTGGCCTGCCAAAATAAACCAAAACAAAATTTAGGTGTTCTAGTATATGTATAAATATAAATATAAACATTGAAAATGAGTTGAAATGTT
Organism: Gigantopelta aegis; assembly: GCF_016097555.1. Classification (NCBI taxonomy): domain Eukaryota; kingdom Metazoa; phylum Mollusca; class Gastropoda; order Neomphalida; family Peltospiridae; genus Gigantopelta; species Gigantopelta aegis. The sequence goes on along the minus strand of NC_054702.1, from coordinate 78,064,993 downwards.
AACAAAATGTACGTATTTAACGTTGTTGCTGCACTTTATTATTGACTGTGTTTGAGGGTATGTCTGGAAGACATGTCTATAATAAGAAAAGACATCATAAATAATTATACAATACAGATGTTGGTGATGACCTTCGTTTACTGTTCAATTGTTAATTTGTATGTGCTAATCCAAGAATAATAACTTTCTACCAGTCACTTTTACACAAATAATTAATCACTTTTGCATATATTTTTATTTAGACGACAATTCCAACTGATATAAACAACAATGTATTCCACCAAACTGAATCCCACAGACGATATGCAGTTGATGCTTTTAGAAGCCATTTTTAGAGATGCAAATTTCAGTGGCATCCTGCAATTCTTTTAGTAAAACCGTATCAGATATACTCAATTAGTTCAATTGAAGCACAGGGAATTATAACAATATTTTATAACCGCAAGTCACTTTTCATAGCTCACCAATGTGAAAAAACCATTAGCACGTTAAGTTCGTAGCTCTGCACAAAACATCTAGTTCAAGGGGCGTTTTAATATGCACTAATGAATCACATGTGTTCCAACCATGGATTAGATCCTCCACTCTAGAAAATAAACACAAGGCGTATGTTTGCATAAGAAGAAAGTTCAGTGGATATTTTGATAATCATGATGGCATTTATTGAAGCACTTTTACACCAGTGTTGTTACAAGGTTCAATACATGGCAGGTCGGCAGTATTCGATACAGTACTACACTTCATTCCTGTCCCGAGTCAGACCCCCGATTTTATCGGAGGCCGGACTCGGGATAGGCGTATTCGAAACCATAGAGGTATATGGACACGTTAAACTCCTAGTCAAGTCAAGTACTGCACTTGGCAAGGCTACAAAACATAAATGAATGTTGTACAAATCCTGTCTTGTCTCGACCTTTCACGGTGGGGTAAGATACGCCCACCACTGATTTTACAGACTTAAAGTACAGGAGTACCTGAAACCAACTGAGGCATTAAGATATGTTAATGAGTTTATTGGAAATCCACAGCTGGCCTGCTGACGCTTTGTGTGTTATGAAGAATATGAGCTTGTTGAAAAAGTTACAGCCTTATTCATCACTCTGTAATTGCACCGTGGACGATGCCACTACATCGGTCAAGAGTTACTCTTTACATGGATTAACGTGTCGCTGTCATGGGACCACGAGGCTGAACAAACACCCAGCGCAACATTTTGTTAAAAGTAATGTTATACACGCGTGATAATCTGTGGAGTTATTATGTGCTCGCAATAAAGAAATGTTATCAAATATCTGGAGAATACTTTGCGTAGTTCACTTATTGCCAAAAGAGCAGGATTCAATAGCGGATCTTTTATCGTCTCGAAAGCCGCTGCCGTCACGCAAACCATTAGCTTAAATATTAGTAGAAAGACATCCCACAGAGAGACATCCTACGGACATCTTACATCAGCCGCGATCCCTGGCGGCAATAAATCAACCAGTCACATTTCACTTCATTTCATTTCAACTTATTTTCGTGCTTATATCCAATTAAGGTTCAAGCACGTTGTCCTGGGTACACACATCCGCTATATGCGCTGTCTGTACAAGACAGTGGGTTTGTTGTTAGTTGGTTAGTGGTTACTGAGACAGAAAAGGGTGTAGTGGCCGTACACCTACCCATAGAGCCCTTAAGAACTCTGGGCTTGAAGTCGATACTGGGCTGCGAACCCTGTACCTACCAGCATATAGTTCAATGACTTAACCACTGCGCCACCGAGGCTGGTAGTCACTCACACATTTCTTTGCGACATATGGTCTAAATATAGAATTATAACACAGATATGTCTTGACGATGATCTGGGTCGCTACATAAAATGGTTGGCGATGAAAGTGCAGCTATAAAGAAATGTACCTGTCTCTTGTCTCGCGGTAAGTGGCCAGGAGCAGCGAGGCCATTTATTTTGATCTGAATCCTTCATTACACCGCATTACTCACATTTTACATCTGTTAGCTACATACTTGCGTTCTACGCATTCCTTGATCGCTGGGCGTCTTGTCTGGCACTGTTCAAGTAGCATCGCCGTATCTTTGAGAGGTTTAAGAAAGCATATGGAATACTCTTACCACAGGCGATTTTAATCAAAAAAAGTAGTGTGTTTTATTTAACGATGCCACTAGAGCACATTGATTTTTTTATCTTATCATCGGCTATTGGACGTCAAACATATGGTCATTCTGACACTGTTTTTTTAGAGGAAACCCGCTGTCGCCACATATGCTACTCTTTTACAACAGGCAGCAAGGGATCTTTTATTTGCGCTTCCCACAGGCAAACCATGGCCTTTGTTGAACAGTTATGGATCACTGGTCGGTGCAAGTGGTTTACACCTACCCAATGAGCCTTCCGGAGCACTCACTCGGGGTTTGGAGTCGGTATCTGGATTAAAAATCCCATGCTTCGACTGGGATCCGCACCCAGTACCTACCTGCCTGTAGACCGATGGCCTAACCACGATGCCACCGAAGCCGGTACCGATTTTAATCACTTAACTCTATTAATCTATTTTTACCTGTATCAAAGACGCATGGCCAATGGAGGCTTGACATTGCAGAGTTTTTTCTTTTTACATTCAGATCCATCCCTCGTTTTGGTTCTGTCCCTTGTATTCGAGCAATTCATCTGTTTCGGGTCCCATGGAGTTCATTGTATTTGGACAGAAGATGGGAACGATCGTTAGGGGCGTCTACCTGGTGTATACAAGTCCAATGACGGATGCATCATGTATAGCTACACGAAGTGTTCCGCAAGTCCAGAATGAGCTCTCATTGCAGCTCTGGTGCTCGCTCATCACAAACACGCGACGGTCAACATCGTTATAGCATGCGAATGAAACTTTCCTCTGGGTTCTGACGTGTCGTAATATTACGCCGAAGTACCAGGCCATGATGGAAGGACCCACGAGGAAAACGTCAATTCAATCCATCGGCAGCGCTCAGTACGCTCGAACCAGAATAAAACGTTTTATCCTGCAACCACCGTTTCTGTTGACAGAATATGATGATGGATAAAGCAAAGTCATATCCGTATAATAGCAGGATATGACTTCTGACATTATTCATGCGACGTCACACGCATAGCTACATTACAAAATCGCTCATTTGACCTCTAGGTCATCGTACATTTTGGCTGAAATAACAGAAATAATAGTTTTTCCCTTACGTTTTATGGTCTGCAGGATAAAGATAATAACTAGTTAATGTTGTCAGGATATCTGCTTTATCCTGTTCAGGCCGAATGAGAAATCCAATTCTTACCTTCATAAGATAAAGTAGATATCCGACGTCATTAACTAGTTATTCTCTTTTGATACTTACAACGAGAAGAAAACGTTACAGACAGTCAGTCTTAACATCGGAAACGCAGACAATCAGCTGATGATCAAGACTATTTGTTGTTGTTATTGTTGTTGTGTTGTTGTTTTTGCAACTGCCAAGATTCACAAGAAATAATCTCACCTACTCCCAATGCAAAAACCTTCAGCGCAACTAACTTACGGCTTTCTGCCTAACTTAAAGTTATGTTTTCCGTAACACCTCAATAACTTAAATGGTTAATGAAACCAACTGTGTAAGTAGCCCGCTGCCCATTATTTGGTATTCCATTTAAACTGGTCAACAACTCAGAGGTTGTGTCCAGGATCAACATGCCTGAACTTTTAAATGGATATGCATGTGTGTATGTAAGATATTAATACCGTAAACAACAACCCAAAAAATGGTTTGATGGGTGGCACAAACTCCCCATCCACCTCTCACCGCTACGCCACCGAGTCTAAGACGCTCTTTCTACCATTCCCTTTTCTTTTATTCAGTTTGTTTTTCATTCATTTGTTTTAGGAGACTGACGATTATATCTGGAAAAGGTATCAATTTAAACCAACACTGTAGCAGGCTTCCTTTAAGAGTTCTTGTCAAAAATTACCAAATGTATGACATCCAATAGCCGATGATTAATAAAGAAACATGTTCTAGTTCTGTCGTTACACAAAACAAATTTCAACTTTCAATTTAAACCACGCCACTGCTCTTAGCTAAATTTATAGCATCCATTACACTGCCTGGTGTGCAATTCTGCAGTGTGCAGTGTGCATATCAGACAAACATTTAACAGCCAGACGAACAGATATTGCGAAAGAAAGGTAAATGTTATAAAGCGTTTTACGAGAGTCGGGAAATTACCTTTTATTACCAGCTCACCACTTTTGTAACAACGCTTACGACCCAATTTCCGGACTTCAGTAATTTGGCGGGCGAAACCTATTTGAAGATGCGGTGAATTAAACGCAATTGCGTGAGGAAAATTAATAAAATCTAGGGTTATTTATTTTCTTGATACCCTTGTCTCGAATCGTTGAGATTCTACACGTGTACATCAGGTTGTAACCATAAAACACTCACAGAATGGATTATTCCAAGATCATTGGAAAATGTAATGACGCATGTACATACTATGCAGTCTGAGTTTGTAACTGCATTACGATGTTTACAGTTTTACAGTTATATTAACGAATAAAGAAAGGAAAGGAATATTTGTTTAACGTCACCTCAGCATAGTTCAACCTACGGCTATTTGATGAATAATATGATCCTTTCGATGTTTGGTCTAGAGTATTTACAACATAAGCAGCCTGCTGTCATCATGGCAGCTACGCTTATAGAACAGAAATAAAGATATGTTATGTACACTTAATCACAGATAGGACGGCACATAACTCGGCTTTTTGGACGAAAAAACACACCAGCTTCACAACGAAAGATCGATCGTAACGCGGACGTTCCATCAATGTTAAAGTTAAAGTTTGTTTTGTTTAACGACATCACTAGAGCATATTAATTAATCATCAGCTATTGGATGTCAATCATTTGGTAATTCTGATTCGTGGTCATCGGAGGAAACCCCTTCATTTTGCCATTACCAGCAAGGGATCTTTTATATGCACTTTCCCACAGACAAGAAATCACTTACCACGGCCTTTAACCAGTTGTGGTGTACTGGTTGGAAAGAGAGAAAAACCCAATCAGTTGAATGAGTCCACCGAGGTGGTTCGATCCTGCGACTCAAGCACCTCAGGCGAGCACTCAACCGACTGAGTTAAATCCCGCCCACCCCGGTTAATAAAGGAAGTTCTGTTAGGTAACAACTTTCCCACACTTCAGGTAAAATTTAAAAAAAAAAAAAAAAAATCGCCACTCTAAATGATCAATCATATATAACGCATCATTTAGATCCTTACAGTGTTAATATTTACAAACACTGAATACAAACCTCAACAAGTTCAATAGCACCAGTGAACGTCTTTGTGAAAGATGATAGCGCCAATAGATAGCGTTGACCAGATATGCGTATGGAAAAGGAAATTATATGACATAAAAGACTGTTGCTTTTTTGTCTTAGTCTGTGAAGAAAAGATACATTTTCACGCGATTCTTGCCATACCAAAACGTTTTTAAAAAATCGTTATTGCAACGTTTCAGGCCATGTAGCTCTTCAAACATGATGCAGACACGGCGGAGGTGCGTGATTTACCAACAGGAAGCGTTTCGCAGAGTCAAAGAGAATCTATCCGCCTCAGACTCACTTAGTTCTTTGTTTCTTTGTTCTGTTTAGAGTTTCTCCTTCTTTTAGCTGTGTGATTGTTGTCTTCGATTGAAGCAAATACAATGCTGTCTGTGTTTACACTTTAACTACACTTTTACAAATATCCATCTAAGAGGTATTAGAAGGCTAGGTTACTCCTTAAAACAGTTCACAACCGGAATCGATGTAGTAGCGGTGACGACATTAACTTGTGGTTGGTGTGGGTTGGTTCCAATCGCAGAGTCAGGTTCAACATATAAGAGAGCACAACCCACTGAGCAAGTGTAGTTCAAGTTCAATTCCGTTACTTGCTTTCAGTTTTACAACTCATCAGTGGTTAAGGCATGAGATTTAAGGCTGGTAAATGATGGGTTCTCTCCCACCCAAAGTAAGTCTTAACGGCTTAAATTGGTATGTTTAAGGCCACTATATTGACCCCACTAACTAAAAAACCCACCAAAAAACTACAATTAACTAATAACCCACTGTCCTGGACGTATCTGGATATAACCACAAAATCAAGCGAATCCCTGGCATTATAATAACCCACTGTCCTGGACATAACTGGATATCACCATAAAATCAAGCGAATCCCTGGCATTATAATAACACACTGTCCTGGACGTAACTGGATATAACCACAAAATCAAGCGAATCCCTGACATTATAATTTTAAAAAATGGCAGAGAACATAATATTTTGATATGTAGTTGAATAGATGACATCTAGTTTTGCGAACTGACTGTGTTAAGAAGAAGCCGAACGCCTCGAGGGTATAAATTAGCGAGGATCCCGTGCAAGGTGAATGTGATAGGACCACGTTCTGTCTAATGAGCAACGAAGAGTAACAACGGATAAAGCCCAATTGGAAACTGGCCCTGAGCAGGAAGCGGCAGAACTTTTAACAGAGCACCTACAGGTCTATGAAACATGGAAGAAGCAACAATGGATTCCATCTCAAAGTATTAAATTGACAAAAAGAGGAAAGCAGGTAGCATTAGAAGAAATAAAATGGTATCCTTAAGGCATGATGTGAGCGAAAAACAAAAAGATTCGAAATACCTCATTAAAATGTCACAAATAGTGGCGATACTCTCCACTTTGTACTTAACCTCAACGCTCATATGAAAACCAAAAATAGTGTAGAGGAATAAATCAGAATAATTTCTTTACACTGAGAAAAACAGACACGCGAATAACAAGCAATGTATTAACATTTCGTGAGGAAGGGAGGGGTTAAAACACACACGTACGCACAAACACGACCTACCTATACACACATGTATGCGTATACACATAAAATAATTATTCGTATTAATTCATACACGGTTGCATATAGCATATACACTGTTATGTACATACTCCAATGCGCAGGTACCAAGGACGAAACATCCACTTAAGAACTGCCATCCCTTCCATGTGGATGTTATGTGTAGACAAGCCTTACTCCCACCCAATACAAGATGCTATCTAAGCCATTTGTGCTACTCACTGATATATTAGACTGTAGGCGACTCTTTCCGGTTTCATTAATCACGTAAGCAGAGTGGCTGTACGCCAGCTTCGTGTTATCAAAACTCCATTTGCTCACTAATTTATCGCCCTCGGTTCAGAAAACGCTTTGTATATTTTACAACACGTTAACGATTCCCTTACAACATCGTCTGCTTGTTTATAATGGTTACCGGCGGGAGACTCTGTCATAATTGTTGCTGGATTGTCTATCAGGTTAACGTTCACTTTTTTGCTAGCGGCTGTGAGTTCTATTCATGACATGTCATCCGTATGTAGCATTTTTGAAGAACAGAACTGTCTTGACATTCGTAAAAAATTTGACAAAAAAACAAACAATGAGATAAATTGAATATAAAACTACCACGAATATGTCGGGCTTCCTGCCTTCCTGCAAAAGAACAATAAAGCAAAAACCCCCCAAAAAAACCCCAACAAATAATAAAATAAGATAATAAATATAAAAAAATAAACAAAGAAGAAAAGAAAAAAAATAACAATGGTTTGGCATTATATGTGATTGAAGGCATCGGATGTGAAACATGAAAAATCAATACAGATGTCCGTCTAACAAAGTCAAGAATGTTTATCTAATACTAGCAAATGAAATACGCGACTCTATTAGCTTGAAATCTGTAAGATGTAAATATTTTTCAACAAACATGAAAGGATATATTATTACGACTTTCAACTAATCAGCTCTGAAGAGCTGGATGACATGGAACGTATTCATCCATCCATTCATCTATCCATCAATCCATCTGTCAGCTTGTATGTCTGCCTGTCGCATGATATATCTATCTATAAACATCTATTTTTCTGTTAAAGGGACATTCCTGAGTTTGCTGCATTGTAAGATGTTTCCGACTAATAAAATATTTCTTCGATTAAACTTGCATATTAAATATATTTTCTTTTTTAGAATATCCGTGTCTGTATATTCAATTTGTTTTTGGTCGTCTTTATATTTGTAAGAAGCCCAAACTGGATTTTGTCTTCAAATAATTTCGTACGTACGAATAAACAATATTTTAGGAAATAAAATGAAATTTAACCTAGTATAAATATTAGAACGATCAAAAACACGTTTAATATACAGCCACTAATATTTTATGCAGAAAAATATAGTTGATATGTGTGACGGAACATGCTCTTATCTTTTCGCCTGTGGCGATGTTAATTGTTTTAGAGGGCCGTGGGCAGCTTGGTTACGTAATACCCCCGCGCGACGTGGTAGAGCTGCGTTCCAATACACACCCAGACTAGTTGTGGAGGCCATGTGGCCAGTAGTTACGTAATAACTCCGGTAGTGCGGTTTATGACCGGGGTATTTCTGGCGAACTGGCGACAGTAAGTCTGACCATCTAAGAAAATATACCGACTCTGTGAGTTGTGGAAATATCACATGATAGGTGAGGTACCGCGTTGTGCCCCCAGGCGATATTCGCTGTCTCTGAGATTTTTGAATAAATAGATAGGATTTTAGATATATCGAGGAGAAACATTGGAAGTATCCAGGGGAACGGACGTCGTCCACTGAACGATCTATATAAGTTCAGTCCGGACGTGGTAAATATATTTTTCTGCTCTGTTGTATAACCTTGATGTGATTGATGTGACTTTAAATATTTTAATACTGTATTATACCAATATTATTTAGACAGTGTCTCCGGTAATCTGACGAAGTAAATTGTAGGCTTCACTGTTCTAAAAGTATTAAAGCTTAGCCAGTCATCCTAGAGGACCTAGGTAAACTGTAGGTTATTGTCTTTATTGTGATATGTACCAGTATTAATTCTGTATTACAAGGTTACTGAATGAGTAGTTAAGGGTTAATTAAAAATTAACCAGTTAGGAATAGAGTTGTAATTCCTTTATTAATAAAGTTCCCCTGGCAGCGTTTCTCAATTATCACACTTGTGTGGGTTGTATTACCGTGAAGTGATTAGAATATTGTGTAAACTAGACACCTAGTGATTAACTAATTAAGTGATTAGTTCTGGGTTGTTATTATATTGTTGTTGTTCATTAACTACTGCGGCAAGTACATTTGTCAGCGTAGTGTTAATACAGATTCCAAAGTGTATTGTGTTTTGTTGTGTTTTCTATTGAACTAAACGTGCTACATATATATATATCTATATAAGATCTTTTCTCTGATCCACTCGGGTATTAGACTGCCTGATACAGAGAGATCTAATAGATATACAGTTAGAAGATATATTTGGATAATCGTGTTTTATTCAGTGATGGGTATTTTAGGATCCCCGTGACAATATGTAATTACAATCGTTAGAAAGTCTCTGTTAGTCGATAACATATTAAAAATTGCATCAAACTCAGGAATGTCCCTTTAATTTTTTATATGATTTTATTATATTGTTTGTACGTAGTGCGTTCATAAAGAGTTTTCTGGTTTTAAAAAATGCTAATATATATTACTATATTAAAACATCCATACACATGTCATGTGAACAGGTGCGGTCTGTTAATGCTAAGTTATTATTGACTATACGATTACCTATCACAAATGTTTGTTAGTTTGAGGAAACCTCTATCATCGCCGTGTTCGGTCTCGGCAGGTTACGTTAACCAAATTTAAATTAATCATGATAACCTCGTTGCCATATTTGTATTTCCGTAGGTGAAGCAGAATTCGGGAAGTGGGTTTGTAGGCATGTGTGTATAGCCAGTTAATAAAGTGAAGCAGGTGTATAGCCAGTTAATAAAGTGAAGCAGGATTCGGGAAGTGGGTTTGTAGGCATGTGTGTATAGCCAGTTAATAAAGTAGTCGGTTTATTCCACTGCACCGACTGTATGATGTATTCACACATTTGTTAAAAAGAACGTTCATTTTGTTTAACGACACCACCGGAGCACACTGATCTATTAACAATCTGCTACTGGATGTCAAACAGATGGTAATTTTGACGTATCGTCCTAGGGAGGAAACCCGCTACATTTTCCCATCTTGAAGACTACGTGTTACATACAACTGCATCCTTCAGCCGGTGATTAATTCATCAGTGTGATCTAGCAGTGTCGTGAAACAAACCAAACTTTAACTTTATCAAAGGTCTGTTTAATCCTGCCTTATTCATTCATTGATTTCAACTTATTTTCGTGCTTATATCCAATTAAGGTTCAAGCACTCTGTCCTGGGCACACATACATCAGCTATCTCGGCTGTCTGTCCAGGACAATGGGTTAGTCGTTAGTTGTTAAAGCTGGCTCTAGGTGAGAGGCGGTACCGGGCTGCGAACTCAGTACCTAACAGCCTTATGTCCGATGGCATAACCACGACACCATCGAAGCAGATAGTGTTTTCTTTATAGGCATGGCTACAGTGTTTAAAAACGATTAATGCTTGGCATGATTTCTTCATTGGTATGCTTGTTAATGATGTATGGGTGTAGGCAATATGGATTGTAGCCATAATGGATTGAAATGCACCTACCGTGTAACATTATGTATGCTGCCCAAACCATATTACAAAAATATTCATGTTACTTATTCAAACGGGATGCGGTTTAATCTTCTACTCAAATTGGAAAGTGGGTTATGTCGCTTATTATCAGTAGGAATACATCATTTTTATCTTTTAAAGTCCTTCACCATTAAAACATGACGGCCAAATATACGCACTCGCTACGGCTGTACCTCTCTGATAGAACGACTACAAAACGGTTAACAAATGTCTAAGTACTTCAAACGGCCAATATAGACGGTGTAGCTACTTTTATTGGCGCAATAGCAATTACAGAGGTCTTGATTTATGAGTGAAAGGGTCCAGGAGGCAAAACCTTTGGGTTAATGGTGCAAATAACAGCCGTAATCATAGTTTCCTAGATATATAAATTAATAAAGTAGGAACGTTTATGTGATTATGGTCCTTAAACACTTTGCAATTGCACGGCCGAGTTTATAAAGGTGAAAGCGTGGGTTTTGCTGCAGAACTAAATTTTTAAGTCCCGCAGACAATTATGAGGCCAAAATGGGTTACGTAGATTAACGCGATTTTGTTTTGTGTGTTGTTTTCGTTTTCGTGTTTTCGGACATCGACTGTTGTTGTGGAGGACATTTAGTTTGATTAACATAGCCCTCCCTTTGTGGTTCAGTAGGCTGTCGGAATATATGTTTGTGTATGTAATCATAAAATGAGAATAAGAATGTTGTAATCAGTTATTATTGGAATTTGTTCTTTTGGACAATAAGAAATCAATAGAAGTTGATTTATTATAAATATTGTACTGATAGACAAACGTATTGTTCTAATATCATCATGCTCAAGCATTGTCCTTAATTCAAGTGGGGATTTTATTTAAAAACACAACCAATAAATTAAACCCAGTGTTTTAAAGGACCTATCCTGAGTTTGTAGAAAGATTTTCGACACATAACATATTTGTACATTATTAACACTTCAATTCAATTGCATTTTCTTATTTAAATATGAATATCGATGTCTATAACCATGACATTTCTCGACATAATAATGTTGTTTAGTGTCTCAATATCGATTTTTGTTTAAAATAAGTTAATACCTACACATTTATTATTTCTTCCAAAAGTCAAAGGAAATTTGAAATAATTCGGCCAAAGGTTAAAACATATCAAGGGAAGACAGTGTTTAAAAGAAACAGGAAAGAGCAAGATGTATGCTTATTTTTTCGCGGGAAACCAAAAGAAGTCTTGCTACGGATGAAAAATCAAGATAATTCCTTTAATATATATATAATATATATATATATATATATATATATATATATATATATATATATATATATATATATATATTACATCGTCGTTTTCATGTATTAATGCACGAAAAGAATACACACTTAAAAGCTAGATTAAAACAATAATGATATTGAAGATGAGCAAGAGCTGACGAACTGTCGACGTTTAATCTGATTGACATTCTGATATTCTGTACCAGAAACTATATAGTTTAAACATATTACATGACCAGGCTTTCATATTCCATATGATGCCATATAACAGCATCATCAGCAGCAATGGCCACAATCATATCTTATCGCAAGTCATCAATCACGCCATTTGCGTACATACGCTAACGGTCCAAGGACGCCTGCCTTTTGTTTCCATCTTCCCGCCGATCCCCTTGAAGAATTCGGTCTATGACACTTTAAAGGGGGAATATTGTTGAGAAAGGTTTGCCTGGTCACGTAATCTGTAATGTGCTCAGACGACCTTTGATAATTGTGTCAACACATTGAAAACGAAACGCCTTTAAACATCCAGCAGACACGGAAATGCTTCTAGTCCCAGCTTGTGTCCTTGTTAAAATACAAGTAGCTAGCAACAGCATTTATATATCAAGGATGTTCTCGTAGTACTCTTGAAAGAAATTAACTCTTGTTTATGCTTTTGATTTTCTCCCTAATTATGGCGTATGCCATTTTAATCATAACAGATACAATATACCACGTTTGAACGTCATTTATCCTTGTTCACAAGTTAACCAACAGTTTGACTGGTAGTACTTTGGTTTGAAGTTGTACGGTTAAGCATCCGTATACTGTAATACAGCGTATTTATAAAGGCTGTACTATGTGTATATGGAAAATTAAACGCATACAGAAGACTCCTTGTTGCAAATTGTTAAAGGCAACCCAACCTGGCGGCTGCAGGTTTACTTTTACACAAACCAAACAACACCTGCCCTAAGCAGGCTGCTGATTTACGGGCCTAGGACAGTATGCTTGAACCCGAAATAAAAGAAACTAAAAGCTTACGGGTAAAGCCTGGTTCCCATAAAGTCTGTAACATGCCACATTTTTTTACAGATTGCTACAGATTGTCAAAAAATAGCCGCGGATCGCAACAGATTGCCGTAGATTGCTTCAGTTCGCCGTGGATAGCCGCAGATCGCTTTAGATTTCTACAGTTTGCTGTAGATAGCCGTAGTTCGCCATAAATTGTCGTAGATCGTCGTAGATAGTCGCATATCGCCGTAAATAGCCGCATATCGCCGTAGATAGCTGCAGATCGCCAGAGGTCGCCGTAGATTGCCGTAGATAGCCGTAGATAACCGTAGATCGCCGAAGATCGTCCGGGATAGGCGTAGATAGTCGCAGATCATGGTAAATATCTGCAGTTCACCGTAGATAGCCGTAGATCGCCGTAGTTTGCCGTAGATAGCCGCAGATCGTCGCAGATCGCTGTAACCCACCATAGATCGCTGCAACCCACCATAGATCGCTGTAACCCGCGTAGATCGCCACAACACCACACAGATCGCCGTAGATGTTCCCATAAAAACTGTCATTCATCTGTGTGGATATGCAGCTATTTGCAAATCGATGTACATTTTATGGGAATCAGGCGTAATCTGTCATGCGAACTACACATATCGCACTGCATGAGCAATGAACTGTATGACCATGGTAAACAATTTTATAAAATGTTTTCATGATGCACTAGCCTTTTTTAGCGATTGCAATTTCTATAGAATAATGTTTCCAGCTGTATTTTTTTATTTTGCATTCGGTATTCAAACTACGAAAACACATGATTATCGGTGATAGGTTGTGTAAAGCTAGACACTCTCATTCTCGCGAACAAACACAATGAAATAAACTGCGTGTTTGTCGGCCAGCAGGTCCTTGACGCTCGATTCACTCGGTATTTACATGTGTAAAGGGGACTTGATTACAGCCGCGGATTTCAATCTAATCTGAGTTGCCACCATAAACTGTCAAATTTCAATTTCCTCGGACACGAACAATTCCTACTGCAGAGCCAATCTTAAGCTGAAGGCAATTACATTTGCAGACCACCAGCTATGGACGACAGCAATGTAGTTAATGTCTTTAGACCTAATCCATGATTGAAAAAAACGAGAGTTCGCAATCTGAACCTCCATAGACCACTTAGTAACATGGATGACAGATATGCTGTATTCGTCAACACGACATGAGGATGGTTTAGCCGGTAGGAAAGGTTGTCGTGTTAATGTACGAGCCATGAAAATGAACGTTTGTGAGCGATGAACTTAAGAATACCTCTTCAATATAATTTAGACAGAAGCGGATCTAGGATTTTGTAAAGGGGTGTCACAAAATTCTAAAAAGGGCAATTTGAGTTTGTCGAAGTCAAATGAGCCGAGCTGCCAAAGGGAGCCAGATTTGTAGAGGGGTTCGGGGGCATACAGATGCTCAGAGATGCAGTTTCAGGGTAATCCACTTCCAAGCTAACTCTCGACGAAGCTGGACGCTGTCGCCGATGTGCGAGACGCCCACAGACGGACCTCCATCTCCCTCTACGCCACCGCCCACACGTAACTGGCCACTGTCACCAGTCTTGCCAGTTCGGAAGGCGGCGGTCCGGGCAGGAGCTGTTGCGAAGAGGAAGGCCGTCGCTCAGGCGAGCGACCAGCCTGACAAGGCAAGGCCTCCACCTTCACAGGCACCGTCCCCCTCTGACACGGAAGCCGTCTGGAAAGTTCAGATCGGGAAAATCAGGTCCGGCTTCCTGAAGTTCGTGCAGGGGGACACCTCGGATCCAGGCATCACTGATGGGCGGACTAGTGGAACCAGAGCTGAAACAACTGCCTGGTGGAAGCGCTTACGAGCTACACACCATCAAGTCTACAGCTGGCAAGACGGGGTTGGTACTAACTCAGCGCCGAGAAGGAGTCTACCGACAAGCGGTCCTAGTTAGAGAGATGGATAGCCACACCATCCATCAAGGCCCTTTTCGGCAACGACTACCGGAGTGTTATAACCATCCTCGCCGACCAGAGATGGAAGCACTTCATCCCCGCCTTTGCCGGTTCCGCTCATCAGTTCGCCGTAGGCCAACCTCCACACCCTAACGGCCTTAACGAGACCACTCACATGGACATATAGATCGGACTTTAAACATTTAGACCTTCGTTCAAAATTTTATGTCGAAATTACTTCTTTTTTTTAAATATTATTAAATAGTCCGATCCTCTCTTCTTTCTCTTATTTATTTTTGGACTGTCCTTCTAAAATGCTCCAAATTATATAAATATTCGGCCGAGCAGTCAATTCTTTTTATTTTTGACTTATATATATATTTTTTAATTATTCTATTAACCTTTTTACTAATTGCTATTTTCAAAATTCTGCCCATTTTCAACACAGTGATCCATAACTGGTTCCACAAAGGCCACGGTTTGGGAAGCGCAAATAAAAGATCCCTTGCTGCTAATCGGAAAGAGTAGCCCATGTAGTGGCGACAGCGGGTTTCCTCTCAAAATCTGTGTGGTCCTTAACCATATGTCTGACGCCATATAACCGTAAATAAAATGTGTTGAGTGCGTCGTTAAATAAAACATTTCTTTTTTTCTTTCTGTCTATCAACTGGAGATTCCGAACCTTGAACTCTGTTCGACATTAAACCATGGTTTAGTTTGTTGTTGAGATGTTCCAAATAACATGTTTTCACTTTTATACCTAATTGCAGAAGCAGTTAGCAAGATTTCCTGATAAGACGTATCGGTATTAGACATGTATTGAAAATCCATATTAAGTACGGAACATGTTAGCGTGGTTATTTCGATGTATTGGACGAAGAAAAAATCCACGGATAACCCTGCTGAATCGTTAAGGAACACAACGTTTGTTATTAATAGTTTAGATGGGTGGAACGTAGCCCAGTGGTAAAGCACCCGCCTTCTGCCCTGTCGGTCTAGGGTCGATTCCCGTCGGTGGGCTCACTGGGCTATTTCTCGTTTCAGCCAGTACACCACGACTGGTACATCAAAGGTCGTGGTATGTGCTATCTTGTCTGTAGAATGGTGCATACAAAAGACTCCTTGCTACTAATATAAAAAAGGTAGTTGGTTTCCTCTCTAACACTATATGTCAGAATTACCAAATGTTTGACATCCAATAGCCGATGATTAATAAATAAATGTGATCTAGTGACGTTGTTAAACTAAGCAAATGTTTTTCATACTAAATTTGGGGAAATAAGGGGTTGAATGGTTCGCCTATACTGGCTGGACGTTGACTCATAAAAACTGTTGGAAGGTGGCGTGTATATTATGAAGTTAATAGCTAAACGTTTGAAGCCAATATGATACACATTTTAAAATGGTTAAAGTTTTCAGTTCGCCATAAAGACCAGGAAAATCCTGCAATCTTTTATAAGGCGTTGTGTATTGTTTTTGACAATGGTAACTAAATGTAGACATTCACCGCAGGAATAAAAAATAAAATTGTTTATCTTCTTCAGTAGAAGATTTGTTGATGGACAATGCTAAACAAAATTGGTGCTGCGTCTAAAAATAAAGACACCGGCTTCAAGCCATAATTATTATTGTATGACTTCTTCGGCGACAGATAAAGTTACTATTGTTTACGTTTTTCGTTTTATTTCAGGTAACAACTTTTTATTGTTACACGATTCTGATTGAATTATTAATTATCAAACTGTAAGAGCTGTTCTGGAAACGATAATTGAGTTGGGACGAGGCTCGAAAGAAAGAAAGAAGTGTTTTATTTAACGACGCACTCAACACATTTTAATTACGGTTATATGGCGTCAGACATATGGTTAAGGACCACACAGATTTTTTTTAGAGGAAACCCGCTGTCGCCACATAGGCTACTCTTTTTACGACAGGCAGCAAGGGATCTTTTATTTGCGCTTCCCACAGGCAGGATAGCACAAACAATGGCCTTTGTTGAACCAGTTTTGGATCACTGGTCGGTGCAAGTGGTTTACACCTACCCATTGAGCCTTGCGGAGCACTCACTCAGGGTTTGGAGTCGGTATCTGGATTAAAAATCCCATGCCTCGACTGGGATCCGAACCCAGTATCTACCAGCCTGTAGACCGATGGCCTACCACGATGCCACCGAGGCCGGTAAACGCCAATCAAATGCATCCACTGGATGACCAAATAGAGTTCAGCATACAAAGACAAACATCTCAAACTGAATGTGGTATTGATGTCGCTATTAATAACTACATATGTTCTTGACATACACACTTGCCACTGACACTGTATGGTCACGCTTAGCATGGGAACGACACACTCATTTGCATACACGTTCAACAACAAAACAAAGTAATGACAGGAACTGTAGATCGGTGTCAAAAGTGCAAGGCAGTTCAATTCATGTTCAAAATGGTCGTCATTGTTCAGTCTTTTGTCAACAGAAGAATGTTATTCTCCATGACACAAAACACACACACACACACACACGTCTTTAACGACCATTTTCCTTTTCAATAAAGTCGTACAGAAATGTTACCGATTTTAAAAATGTAACAAATCGTAAAGATTGTCCGCTGGAATAAAACTATTTTGAAGTCCGTCTTATGGGTTTTAAGGGGCGGTTGAGTGCTCGCTTGAGGTGCTTGCGTCGCAGGATCGAACAACCTTGGTGGATCTATTCAACTAACTGGGTTTTTTCTCTCATTACAACCAGTGCATCAGAACTGGCCGAAGGCCGTGGTATGTGTGTTCCTGTCGGTGGGAAAGTGCATATAAAAGATCCCTTTCTGCATTAGGAAAAATGTAGCGGGTTTCCTCTGATGACTACGTGTCACAATTACCAAATGTTTGACATCCAATAGCCGATGATTAATCAAATCAATGAATTCTAGTGTTGACATTATCCTAAAACAAACTTTAACTTTTATAGCTTTTAATAAACTTTAAGCAAGATGAAACTAAATTACGGGTATCATTTATAATATCAAAATTATGTTAATGTTTTCTTTGCATTTTTGGTGTTACCTTTGAAATTTTGGTATTTATTGGGCATAAATGTTTTTGGGAAATACTGTTTGGATTTATCTAGTTTTGTTTATATTATTATTATTATTATATGTTTGCTTCCATGTATCATTCTCATCTGTCATACTTTTTGGACGTCGATCATTTAAATATTTCATCCATTTGAAGAATTGGGCGGGACGTAGCTCAGTGGTACAGCGCTCGCCTGATGTGCGATCGATCTATGATCGATTCCCGTCGGTGGGCCCATTGGCTATTTCTCGTTCCAGCCAGTGCTCCACAACTGGTGTAACAAAGGCCGTGATATGTACTATCCTGTCTGCAGGATGGTGCATATAAAATATTCTTTGCTGCTAATCGAAAAGAGTAGCCCATTAAGTGACGACAGCGGGTTTCCTCTCTCAATATATGTGTGGTCCTTAACCATATGTCCGACGCCATATGACCGTAAATAAAATGTGTTGAGTGCGTCGTTAAATAAAACATTTCCTTCCTTCCTTTTGAAGAATCTTCAACATGTTGTTCTGCACATGGTTTAGCTCCTGTTTTGTATTCAGACAGCAACCACAATCTGATTCTCTTTGTATAATTAAATGGGGGGAAATTAGCATTACCGTATACCTGTCCGTATATCTCTACGAGAATGTCAGTTATATAGAAAAGTCATGATATTATTATGAAATAAATCCAAGTATATAGTATCGACATGCACTAAATTAGATTGTTATCGTAACGAGAAACAAAACATTTAGCTCGATTGATACCAGGTGGTTCTTTATGAACTTAACAGACCTTGTTTTCGAGGTACAGACCTTTTTGTTTTGGATACAATGCATTTGCAGCTACTGAAAACATCAAGAAAACCAGAAACCTATTACCTATTAAAATATATAATTTTAAATATAAAATTGTTAGTAAATTGTAATTTAAAGGTAACAAAAGGTAATAGCCAAAATTTAATGTTTATTGAACGGCTTAATATAAATAATGTTAAGTATGAAATTGTAAGTAATGTATATTTGAACGGTAAAACATTTAACGACCAAACTTATTTGCACGGCCTAATATAATGTTAAGTATGGAATTGTAAGTAATGTGTAATTTAACGGTAAAAAATATAATAGCCAAACCGATTTCGCACGGCCTAATATACATTTGTATATAGTTTTAAGTATGAGATTGTAAGTAATGTGTAATTTAACGTTAAGAAAATGTAATAGCCAAACGTATTTTGTACGGCCCAATATAAATAACGTTAAGTATGAAATTGTAAGTAATATGTAAGTTAATTTAACCATTAAAAAATCCCCTGCGTGTGCTGTAACCTCACCGTGGTGCAGGGGTGTAACATTCTCTTTGAGAATGGCCAATACAGCACAAATTGAAGTTTAGAGTAAAATTCGGTGTCCGTAAAATTCTGTGATATTTGTATTTGTATTTTTGCACAGTTCTTTACACTGTTTTTGTTTAAACCTTGAATTTTTATATTGATGTTGATCATCACTTTATTTATTTGCATTACCATAGTTTGACACCCAATAGCCGATGTATTTTTCGTGCTGGGGTGTCGTTAAACATTCATTCATTCATTCATTCATTCATTCATTCATTCCATTAAAAAATATAATAGCGAAACCTGTTTTGCACGGCCTCAATATATATAGTTTTAAGTATGAAATTGTAAGTAATATGTAATTTAACCATTAAAAAATGTAATAGCCAAACGTATTTTGCACGGCCCAATATAAATAATTTTAAGTATGAAATTGTAAGTAATATGTAAGTTAATCGTAAAAACAAAATGTAATAGCCAGATTTATTTTACATGCCATTATAACTTAGGTCAATGCCTCTACGACTTAAATGGCCAGTAAAAAGGGCTGTTTACGAGAGAAAGCAAGCATGCCGTCCCTGGGGGCGAAGAGTGAAGATATGCTTTGCTGTTTAGTTGGAGCTTCTGAGTTCGGATGATCTCTTGACCACTGGAATCCTTAGGACACACCGAATTACCGCTCAACTAATTGGCCTCATCTTAAATCATTATCTCGCATCTGTTAGGAATTTGCAGGTTTTCAGTTATGCTTGGTTGAAAAAAATATCTGTTATTGTTGGAAGTGTGATTCCTAAGAGCATATTAGTGTAATATTAGTACTGATTCTCCCATGCCCAGGGACCGAGCACGAGAACGAACTTCAAACATTAGGAATATGTTCTTACTTGTATCTCCTTGATGTTCGTGGATTGCTACTCCTCTTGTGCCACCAAATGGTAGTGCTGCATGCAGTAAACAATATATGCGTGTTATGACAGTCACCCTGGGAGCAAACGGTTTACTGTGGGGTTGAGTAAGTAACTCTTTGATTAACCCCAGCACGTGTAAATCGTCTGACACGTGCACTGCATGGAATTTATTACATGGGTTAGAGAACAGAAATAATGGCTCGAGTTTGTCTTATAGGGCTGTTAAAAATCACCGTAAAATTATGGGCTTATTTTGATTATAATCAATTGGTAGTACCCCTTGATATATATATTCTCACATACGCATGCATGCACACATACACAGACACGCACACGCACGCATACAGACGCACACACGCACACACATACACACCAGTAGAGAAAGCCAAAGAGAGAGAGAGAGAGAGAGAGAGAGAGAGAGAGAGAGAGAGAGAGAGAGATGAACAAATCTGCATATATGGTTTTGTAATGATTACATATACGTTATGTTTTACAAACCCATCAAATTAAAACATAATAATAGCGTTTTCTAATTGCCCAATGCACATACATACACATGCAGTTACACAAACACTACAAATCACACACACACACACAGAGGAAGGAAGGAAATGTTTTATTTAACGGCACTCAACACATTTTATTTACGGTTATATGGCATCGGATAGAATGAATGAATGAATGAATGAATGTTTAACGACACCCCAGCACGAAAAATACATCGGCTATTGGGTGTCAAACTATGGTAATGCAAATAAATAAAGTGATGATCAACATCAATATAAAAATTCAAGGTTCAAACAAAAACAGCGTAAAGAACTGCGCC
This sequence comes from Gigantopelta aegis, assembly GCF_016097555.1. Classification (NCBI taxonomy): domain Eukaryota; kingdom Metazoa; phylum Mollusca; class Gastropoda; order Neomphalida; family Peltospiridae; genus Gigantopelta; species Gigantopelta aegis. The sequence continues at coordinate 78,044,047 of NC_054702.1, read as the reverse complement.
AAAAATACAAACACAAATATCACAGAACTTTACGGACACCGAATTCCACTCCAAACCTCAATCTGTGCTGTATTGGCCATTCCCAAAGAGAATGTTACACCCCTACACCACGGTGAGGTTACAGCACGCGCAGGGGCGCCAGATAGAGAAAGAAAGAGACACACACAGAGAGAGAGAGAGAGAGAGAGAGAGAGAGAGAGAGAGAGAGAGAGAGAGAGAGAGAGAGAGAGAGAGAGAGAGAGAGAGAGAGAGAGAGAGAGAGAGAAACACACAGAGATACACACACGTACGTACACTCATACACACAGACACACGTACACTCACTCACAGACGCACGTACACTCAAACATGACATTGTTGTTTACATCTCCATCGCACTGAATAACTGAATGCATGCCGACACTGTGTTTTTATATTTTATTATTAAAGATTATTTTATTACTAGAAATAACAGGAATAACATGGAAATAACACGACCTTCGGATTTCTACAACAATTATCAAAGCCATGATCCTTGGGATGCCATCTCCACAGTCAAGACAATGAACTTTGAAATTCCATCACCAGGGTCGAAACCACTGGTTTCGGATTTTCACCACCATGTTCAAGACCGTGACCTTCACCTTTCTGTTATTAATGTCAATACCCATGGGATTGCCATTGTATGGGTTAAGATTGCGAACTTCCATGTTTTCATTAGTAAGAGTCTCTGCCATATATGGGGAGGGACATAGCCCGATAGCTAAACGCTCGCTTGGTGCGCAGTTGGTTTCGGATCGATCCCCGTCGGTAGGCCCATTGGACTATTTCTCGTTCCAGCTATGGTATCACAACTTGTATATCAAAGGCCGTGGTATGTGCTCTCCTGTCTGAGGGATGATGCATATAAAAAAAAAACTTGCTACTAATGAACAAAAATGTATCGGGTTTCCTCTCTAAGACTATATGTTAAAATTACAAAATGTTTGACATCCAATAGCCGATGATTAATAAATCAATGTGCTTTAGTGGTGTCGTTAAACAAAACATTTTTTTAATTAATATATACTTAGCAACACAATTAGAATTTCAGCTCTACAGAGGGAGAAACCAGAAGGAAGTCTAAACGGCAATAGAAAGGCATAGTCATCAACTTGTCAAAGCTGTCAAGAGGGAGTTAACTCAATAACTTAGGTTTTTAATATCTCGTGCTTTGTCGTGTTGTGTCGTTAGTGGTTAGATAAATGAGCACTGGATTGTCCTTGGATAAAAACAATTACAGCGGAAGTGTTCTTGCATCGACCTGTCGCTGTGCCCATAAGAATTGACTCTGGCAGACGAGTCGACCGTCACTGGAATCGGCGGGAACCGGTGTGTCAATCTAGACCAGTATCTCAACTGTAATCATTACTTGATTATTTGTTGGGACATGTAATTAAACAAAACGACAGTTAGTAGATATGTGGGCTCTGGTTCAAAACTATCCCTAAAGTGGGTGGGCTAATTAACTTCTTTTTTTTAACGACACCACTAGAGCACATTGATTAATTAATCATTGGCTATTGAATGTCAAACATTTGGTAATTCTGACTCGTAGTCCTAATGTAGCAAGGGTTCTTTTATATTCACTTTCCCACATACAGGAAAGCACATTGTGATGAACTGGTTGGAACGAGAAAATCCAATCAGTTGAATGGATCCATCGATCCTGCGACGCAAGCACCTCAAGCGAGCACTCAATTGACTGAGTAAAATCCCGCCCCTGGGGGGACTAATTAATAGAGAAGACGACATCTATATTGTCATTAGTTAATCAGTTTAATTATTCATTATGTATATGATAGATCTGCAGGAAAAGATTTTAGTTTAATTACCAAATAGACTGGGCAGTTCCAGGAACAGCCATGACCTTATTAAAATCCCCCTTCGACTCAACCTTGTTTAGAGATACGAGTTGGAAAATGGTAACGGTTTGGGGGGTTTTCGTTCGTTTACTGGAATATAAAATGTGTATGAATTGTTCCATGATGACATTACAATATAAACTGTAACGTAAAATTTAAAATACCTACAATAGTATTTCACATTACCCTTCTTCGCCAACATTAATTGAGAAATAATCTGTGCTTACAAAACTTCAAGTCCAGAAACGAAAGAATTTAACGAGCATATTGTACTATGAATAAAACAAAACTGGTTAATGCCTTGATTACAAATTTAAAAATATATTTATGTGTAAACACATTACACCGCTGTTTTCTTTCTAAAAAAAATTTCTTTCTTTTTAAAATTATTTATTTATTTACAAGGGCTTTACAATTTAGGACGTTCCGATTATGTTCGTCAAACGAGCCCGCCCATCCTGTTTAATAGGCAATGTCTTATTTTATTTTAAATACAAAACTAATAACGATTTTACAATGAAGGTTACATGTTTCTGTTTCTTCCCACGAGATATTTTCGTCCAAATGACGATTGACTAGACAAACGATTATCTCGCCACTAATGTTTGGCTCATACTATCAACTATCACAACGGAGTTGACCAACTCGACAGTTCTGCGTTGTAATTCCCCCACTTCCAACTTACGATTTGTGCGTTCCGATTAACAACTAATCGGTCGTAGGAGTTGTATACGACGAAAATCGAGTTGTAAGATCGCTCAGACTAGCAACTGGACAGTCGTAGAAGTCGAGAGATCGGCGAGTTGGCCAACCCCGTCGTGACAGTTGGTAGTCTAGCATAACTGTCTCGGTTGTCACCCAACTATTTATTTACGTTTTGTATCACCATCTATAACATTTTTAAAACCAAACTGAGATGAGTGGGTATTGATTATGGTAGGTATCCAGAAACTTCCATTGGCCAGACCCATAGACCAGATGATAAAATCATTATAGTCAAAAAAAAAAAAAAAAAAAAATCCTTGATAAAAATGGTCTTTTAACTTGAGAACCTATTCAGACATGTGTTCTAATTACGTCGTCAGTATCAAGTACAACTACTACAATGACACATGTTATGTACTAGTTATGTGATACATACCCATTCTGGTTATAGTACCAACCAACGTAATCACAAAATGCACTGAATGACCTTTATAGCAGCGAGTGGCTGAATACCATTGTCATCAGGTTCATGACAATACTATATGTAACATTAGGGGTTTTCACATCGGAAATGAGTTAATAGAAGTCAGCTCCCCCCACCCCCATCCACCCCCACCCCCACCCCCACCCCCACCCCCAATATCCACTTATCAGTCGATTACATAATTTGGTTTTATGTCCATTGAAAAGCTCTGACCCTAATTATTAGTCATTGTAAGATCATTTCGGCCATTACAGCTAATTTCCCAATAAAATTACACATTTCTTACAATTGTTTCCTTAAACTATCATTTGCGCCAAATCCAACGTGTTTCTGATGTTCTTGGTCCAAATGAACTTATTGCACCCAGTCAGTGGCCACATTGGGCTATTTCTCGTTCCAGCCAGTGCACCACGACTGGTATATCAAAGGCCGTGCTATGTGCTATCCTGTCTGTAGGATGGTGCATATAAAAGATCTCTTGTTACTAATGGAATAATGTAGCCGGTCTTCTCTCTAAGACTATATGTCAAAATTATCAAATGTTTAACATCCAATAGTCGATTAATAATAAATCAATGTGTTCTAGTGGTGTCGTTAAACAAAAGAAACTTTAACTTTATTACACCAATTTCTTTGACCAGACATAAAGAAAACCATATACCACTCACAAATCACAAAGATAAATATTAAAATGTGTTACTTCCATTCTAATAGCTTGCAAAAATACTTTGTGTATTCGTATGCATATATAAAACGCGACAATTTGATTCATTCATGTATTTACCTTTTAGACACCCAATATCTGAAGTAATTTTCCTGCTGGTGTGCCATTAAACATCGATTTATGACAATTTTAACTTTCTGTACCCATTCTAATATCACACAGAGCCCGGTTTAAACCTTACGCGCTCCTTCCAGTCTCATGACATTTTCTTGAGATATTTAACTTTGTTGTACCCTTCCAGATGAGAGATAAAATAGGATTTGAAATTGCATCATTAATCGGATAACAACTTGCAGACTGTGAAGCGGATCAGTCTGTCGATGATATTTTACAAACGGAAAGACCGGATACCAACAACATGTTATAAAAACTAGCTTCTCTATAATCTGGCTTGTTCAACTGTAATGAGCATTAAAATTGCAGGCGTACTGTGGTATAATGTACTCGAAGACTAAATTACAACAGCTGAAATTCAAACTCCTGCCGATAAACAGAAAATAGACGAATTGCAGCCAAGATCACATTAATTCTTGTCACTCTCTATTTAATGGAAGAATTGCTACTAAATTTTCATTAATTCTTGTTACCGTGGTTAAAATGATAAATTTCCTCATTATCATCAATCAAAGTTTAACGATGTTGTTTTTCTTTTCTTTACTCCCTTTTTAAAATGTTTTAATTTTTTATTATGTTTCTTTATTTTTAATTATTTTTAGTTTTTTTGCTGGTTCAAACCGGAGGTGGAGTCACATGTCAGTCTTGTATGGAACTGGAGGCGGGATTTAGCTCAGTCGGTTGAGTGCTCGCTTGAAGTGCTTGCGTCACAGGATCGAACCACCTCGGTGGATCCATTCAACTGATTGGATTTTTCCCCCTTCCAACCAGTGCACCACAACTGATCAAAGGCCGTGGTATGTGTTTTTCCTGTCTGTAGAAAAGTGCATATAAAAGATCCCTTGCTGCAATAGCAAAAATGTAGCGGGTTTCCTCTGATGACTACGAGTCGGATTTATCAAATATTTGACATCCAATAGCCGATGATTAATTAATCAATGTGCAAACAAACAAATATTTTTGGTACGGAGGTGCTAAAGGGTCAATGGTGTTTAAACGTAAGCAATATAATTTAGAGCACAATACATGTGCAAAAGTTTCCCTTAAAGATGCATTCCTTTCTTTTTTGTGTGGAACTGAATGCCAGTAATGTGAAACTGAATGCCAGTAATGTGAAACTGAATGCCAGTAATGTGAAACTGAATGCCAGTAATGTGAAATTGAATGTCAGTGATGTGAAATTGAATGTCAGTAACACGGTTAACTACTTTACACTAGAGCTTTGGGTTGCAGTAACTGTCACGTTCTATCAGTATATTTGGTAAACTCCTGTTCAGTCTTGACCTATGTATTTCAGATAAAAATGGTTTCGATCCGAGGTCTGTAGCAAATGTTTGAGGTTCCATGAACATTAGGACAACCAAAACCACACCGGATGCATAACACCGCTTATTCTAAACTAAAAACTGTTCAGTTTATAGGTGCAGATCCTAGTTTCAACGCGTAAAATTGGACACTAAGTTTGGTTAAGTTACAAACCTGCAAAACACTTGAATAACATTGCAAGAGAGTGAAACAAAAGTCTGTGAAGTTGAAACGGTCAAATACCGTTAAAAATGGACTAAAACTCGACTCCCATAACCGTTACTTCTCAGACGCACGTACGTTTAAAAAAAATAAAAAAAGCATTTTGTGGTATTAGAAACACCAGGATGACCAGAAAAAATTCGGTTATTCGGAAATGGATAATCTAAACAATAAAATATAAGTAATGTTTGATTTCAGTGATCATAAACGACTCTAATAGTGAAAAATATGTCTTAGTGTTTAAAAACTTGGGCCTGTCCCTTTAAATGTTCTTATAATTTATATGAGGAAAATGGATCTATAAGATGGACTAAAACACTACCATAATTTCCATATTACAACCCTCGTTCACATAGGCGTACGGGCTCCCAATTTTGTTGGGGGGGGGGGGGGGGGGGGGGGGGGGGGGGGGGGGGGGAGATGGTTTTTGCCTGAATTCAACGAAAATGCCGGAATCTGGATAACAACATTTATTCGTATTAGCAATACTGCCAAACAGCTAAATTATGATTGCAAACGAATCACTATGTATTTTTACATGGATTACAACTAATATTGAGGGTAGAATGATGGAAATACATGGTGAAAAGATTTCAGGCCAGCTAAGTTTAGCCCGAATTTGATGATTTGCTCTCTCCCGCACCCCACCTCTACCCCCTGTATCGTACGCTTATGCTCGTTCATCATTCATAAACATCGAGAGACGCTGCCATCTGCTAGCACACTGCGTCCACCTGAAAACTACAGCATGGTGCTACTTAAATACCACACGGACGCATGTATATTTTCGACGGTTTGCTATGCAATGCTAGGTGTTTGTGTATACATTAGCAACTTCATTTTCTCGTCAGACATATAACAGATACACCTTCCTTTCATCCTTGCCAAGTTGTTCAGCGAGTTCCATCCAAGGAAAGCTAACCCAATCTTGACGAAGCCACACTGAGCGTGTTGCAGGAAATATGTCTCTTTTAGAGAAACTATACACTTGGTGTTTGTTCTCTTTGTAGATAATTTCCTCTAATTATATATGTGGCACTTCCTTGTTACAGATGCACTGTCAAATAATTAATGAGTAAAAACAAATCTGTTCTTATTGCGGGGGGGGGGGGGGGGGGGGTTCTGCGAAAAGGGACGTTGTTAACAAAAACATTACACAAGTCTCTTAAATGCAATGTGATACCCCATTTCCGTGTACACAGATTACCGGTAAACGGGAGATGCCACACTCATTAAATGTTATATAAATATCAGTTTTATTTATAAAAACAACAACAAACATTTAAATACCCATTCAGAATCACAAAACTAGAGCCTAAAGGACGTGAGACTATGCAAACGTGTAATAGTTCCGGTTTGTTTTGTTTAACGACACTACCAGAGCGCATTGGATGTTGGATGTTACACATTTGGTTATGTAGTTTTCAGGGGATAACATCTACATTTATTTTTCCATTTCCAGCAAAGTATCATTTATATGCTAATTTCTACAGACATGATAGCACATACCACGGCCGGTCGTGTGGCACTAGTTGGAACGAGGGAAACCTAATCAGAGAATATGTCCACCGAGATGATTCGATCTTCGATCCAAAGACCTTAGGCGAATGTTTTATCGACTTGACTAGATCCAGCACGCAAGTTCATAAGAACGATATATGGAAAGTGTGCTTGTGTGTGCTTGTGTGTATGTGTGTGTGGGGTGTCACACATTATAGTGGGGTGGGGAGGAACAAGACCATTTTTAAAACGAGCTAGATCCGGTCCGTAATCGATCCATCAAAATGTACACTGCTCAAGAATTGGATTTACGAAAATAGGTGGTATAGATATAAAGTTATTTTTCCTAGTGTCATTGTCATAAATGTATGGCCTAAAACAATACTTTAAATAGTAGACAGCATAATCAATATTTTTGCTTCTAATTATTTGCAAGTTTTAGTTTACATTTGTGTTCGGTACATTGGCATTAGTTCAAATCATATTACATGAATTTACTGATATGATAAGCGAAGATTTGCGATAGTACGTTCTGACCCACAACTCCCCACAAGGGTATTCAGTGTTCTTTATAAAGTTGAACTATAGCCCGACGAGACTCTATTTGATATATAGAGAATATGATTTATATTAAAGAGTGTGATATGATTGCAAACTTCACGAAATGAGATATAAATCATATTTCACAAAAAACATGAAATTTTCTATTTATTATATAACTTTTGGCAATTTACTTTTATTTTTAAAATGCCAGCAGCAAAATAGTTCCGGCTTTCTTACAGTGAAGATAACACTTTCTACAGTGATGATAACACATTTTAGAGTGGAATACTGATAACACTTTATTTCACTGATATTTTAAGATATTTCACTAAATGTTATATAATAAAGTGCTATCTATTTTGACTTTCTTCGTTTCAGGAAGTCATCACAAACAGGCAAAGTATATTTTTTTTAAAAGCTTTAGTGTCATCTATGCAAAACAAAATTGACGATAAAGCCTTCTGCGTATGACGTCAACCACAGCTGCATTTAAAGTTGCTGAACATTTCAAAATTGACACCTGACCTAAATAGGTCTCAAGACGATAAATACATTTTTGCGCATAATTCACTCATGTCAACACAAAAATGAAAGCACGAATATGAAGATCTGTATATATGCACTGATGACGATAAGTCACGCCATACCCAAGTATCTTGGCGACCAACGGCCATTGGTTTGCTTAGGTCTCACTACACAGATGTCATCTGCCATTGAAATCCATCTTAAATTGCCCAACTTCAAATGAAGACTGCCAATAGAACGGGTTCTCGTTGGCACTAACAGCATACACCATTGCGAACATACATTATATAAAAAGCATTTATTTTCACTCCAAAATTGAGAACATATCCGTTTGATTTTTTTCTATATGGCCACATCTGGCTGTAGTACCGGTCCGAACAAGTCGTTCATTAACCGATTCACTCCGGCTGTCTCTTCCGTTATGCATCCATGTTTCAAAAGGTCAATACACAATATTACAAAATAAACATGAGCAAAATACAGCCAGAAAGCTTACCATTAAACATACACATTGTTTTAAGTATTCCCCAATTCGTAGGAGTGAATATGTGAACCACAACATATGTCATAATTAGGAACTATAGTGGATGAATGAACTCTCACCCTGAAGTGAACTGTGTAGTGAGACCTTAATGAAAATAACACCATAATATGATGCAATAGTATTTTTTTTGTAGTGTGTATTTAAAGCCCAGGACAGCGGGCTTGAATCTCAATTGGATATAAGCATAAACATAAGTTGAAATGAAATTATATAAAGCAATTGTATGCCACATGGTTGGGGATGGTAATGTTTGGAACGTCCCTTATTTTTTCTGACTGAATTTGTTTTTCTGACGAATGTCCAGGACAGCGAGCGATCGCATTCGCTCGCAAGACTGGTTTTTGGTGGCTAACGGCACAGCAATGGTGATGTGATAGAAGACGACAGTACCAATCGAATATCTGGCGGTCGCTCGGCTTCCGAAACACGCCACTGGTCTCACAGCAGATGTTCCCGGTGGATTTCTACGATGACGGCAATATTCAGGAACATCTTAGTGGCTCAGTCCACGTCATAGTTAATTCAGTTACTCACATGTTCACGGCGCAGCACGGAATCGTGGAACAGAACACCGAGGGATCGGGTTTTTATCTTGTCATGTCTTTGCGTTCGTGACATAATACAGATAAAGGTCTTGCATTGATGAGGAGAAAATTTAATGGTGTAATTTTTTAGAATAACAAAAAGGTCTATAAGGCTTGATGGATGAATGCAGTGGTGCTATTTTTTTTCTGGTTTAGTGTTTAAGCTGGATCTTAAAAAATAATTAGCAGCATGATGAATTTGTCTTCAAACTGATATTAAGTTAAATCCAAATTTCAATCAGCTAACCAAATAATTTAATGAAGAGTCTTTTGAACAAAGCGTGGTATGTATCTCAGTGGGAAGCGGGACGTAGCCCAGTGGTAAAGCGCTCGCTTGATGCGCGGTCGGTCTGGGATCGGTCCCCGTCGGTGGGCCTATTGGCCTATTTCTCGTTCCAGTCGGTGCACCACGACTGGTATATCAAAGACCGTGGTATGTGCTATCCTGGCTGTGGGATGGTGCATATAAAATATCCCTTGCTACTAATGTAGCGGGTTTCCTCTCTAAGACAATATGTCAAATTACCAAATGTTTGAAATCCAATAGCCGATGATTAAGAAATCAATGTGCTCTAGTGGTGTCGTTAAACAAAACAAACTTTAAACAAAACAAACTTTGTATTTCAGAGGCAGAGCGGTTTGCTTTCGATGGGTTCGGGGTTTTTTTTCTCCCTCTCAACCAGTGCCCACCGATTCCTACGTCAAAGACCATGATATCTGTCGTTTTGCCAGTGGCAAAGTGCATTTAAAAGATTATTTGCTGTTTTATTAGTAGGAGGCGCTAATGGGTTTATTCTCTCTCTCGATCGGTGACCCTCTCGAACAGTCCTCTTTAATAACACTACATGGAGTGAACATCACGAACACGATGACTGACAGTAAATGTGAGGTAGGAAATGAGATCGTGTTATACGTTGACAGGACGTAAACAAGTTATGATCTTATGATCAATTAATCTTAATATGACAATGTTTCAACTCTGTCATTAAAATTTGCTGTCATTTAATTATAATAACATATTTTTTTTCCTTCTGTTAAAGGTAGACTAAACTCCAACAAGAGCCTTATGTGTTGGAAAGATGCATACCCGGACCACCAAGACATACTGACACTTTAACAAATGAAAAACGCGTAATTTTAGAATTAATAAAAAACCGTGATTATTCCTGCTAACTGGGGGCAGCCATTTTGTTTAGTTTTTGTGACGTCCGGTGGTATAGCTTGGGGCGAAGTGACGTCAGCTCAGGTCCAACTTCTCTATTATGCACAGTGTAAACAAATGCTCTAATTTACGACAAGGCACTTCGCTTTCAACAACCTGACTTGTAAAACAACATAAATGACTTGATAGTATAATAATCTATTTAACTAAATATATTTCAATTTGCATCAATATAACGAAATGGAGTTATAGTTTTTGGGGGTTTTTTTAAATCCAAAAAAAAAGAGAGCATATTATTAGGCCTATTGGTAGGATACGTTCGAGCAAAAACTACCACTCACGACACCCAAGTGATAATTTTCTTTTTTCTGGGACTACGTAATTGGTCAGTTTTGTGATTTTAGATGGGAAAGTCTACTTAATCCAGGGTTTTACAGAATTACTTACAGTAATAAAGCTGGTAAAGTCCATTACGATTTGAGGTTATCACACAATACCCTGTGATCTTCGTAAAAGAGGCACGTCTTTTTAATGTGTCTAGACACAGTGTCTAGGGACCGTCTAAATATACACCTGCCAATCAAGAACCACAGGTACAGGCCACGGAAAGAAAAGACCAATTAAGCAAGAAAACACCCCGACTATTATTTCAGTACGTGGGTTAATTTATATACAAAATATAATATAGTTATTTCAACACTTTGACAATGGTGGTTTATTTTGTATTGAAAAATAAACCACATATTGTCATATGCACGTTGCTGTGTTACTGGGATGAATATTATTACAGAACATTGCGATGCATCCGCAAAAATCAGGTATGTTTTGTTTCTTCAGTTCGAAGACTAATTCCTGACGTGACACGTTAAGTATTACGTAACCACCAGCTCGCCAGAGGGCGTATTGACTGGGATGGTACAAAATGGCTGCGCCTGTTATATATAATAGCCGTCACATTTAACCGTTTTATTAATTAACTATACGATTATACTTGTTGATATTAAGCAATTATGTGCATTATGTATCGTTGAATATGCACACCAGTCCAAAAGCCTTGATTTAGCATTCCTTTAAGGCTTGGCAATTTCAACTCCTTCGACTTCAAAACATCATCATGCTCCTAAACTTACAATATAATTAAAATTATCTCCACTGGTTAAATACTATTACCTGTGGATCTAACAGCACCCCGTTGGAGCTCATGTCCAGTTGACCTTTCATTCGACCAATCAAAACCTTACTTACAAAATCATGCCAGTGATTTGAAAATAATTTGAAAACATTTTCCCGAATAACGTTATAAAAGGCGAAGTATCATTGTTCGATATTTAAATTATTAAATTATTATTTATGGACGAAATGTCACCTGGACATGGGAGTCCATGCAATGCTGTTAGATCTACTGGTAGATCAGTAGAGCTAATTTTAATCAGATTGCTAAACTTATGAACCAATTTCTCCCCAATGGCCTAGACTCCTGGGACGCATGCGTTGTTATTGGGGCATAAATCCACCCCGGCTGCCATAGCAATAAGCCTAGGTGTGAAACTTGCATACACTCTTTCTATGTCCAATAGTGACTTATTTTCGTCTTGCTTTTGTCAAATTCTTCTAGCAGTTCAAACATCCTTGTTTTTAGGCAAGTATATCATTTTGTGAGCTCATAAGGTTTTGGGGGACAGTAAATTCAGTGATATCTTCGGCTGTCTTAATAACACGACGTGTTTGTTCAACTTTCCAAAGATTTTTGTTTTCACTTTACCAAATTCTCTTTGCGAAAGGCCTTCTAAGGTTATACTATGACTCCAGAGCTTCTTATTTCTTGCCATCATGATGGTTGGAAAGGCCTTCTAAGGTTATACTATGACTCCAGAGCTTCTTATTTGTTGCCATTATGGCGGTTGGAAAGGCCTTCTAAGGTTATACTATGACTCCAGAGCTTCTTATTTGTTGCCATTATGGCGGTTGGAAAGGCCTTCTAAGGTTATACTATGACTCCAGAGCTTCTTATTTGTTGCCATTATGGCGGTTGGATAAAGACTAGACCAAATGTTCTAGTAATTAATTGACACGAGAAGTCCCGTTTTATTTCGAATTTCGATCAGCTTTGCCGAATCTAAAAATTACAAATAACCCTTATATATATATTAAATCTTATTTAAAATAGTTCTATACGCATGCTTTCAGTGGAACAAATACTTGCAACAACACCAATGACAACATTGGCGCAGACGTTTTCAGAGGGATTCAAATCAGGTGACATTGATATAAGTGTGGTGCAGGATAGGTTGCATTGGTCACATTACAAAAGTGGCGGCAGAACGAAAATACGTCACTATTGGACGTAGAAAGAGTTTATGAAAGTTTCATTCCTTGATCGTTGCTGTGGCAACCGGGGTGGGTTTATACCTCAAGAACAACGCATGTGTTCCAGGATCCTAGGCCACTGGTGAAAAATCGGTTCATAAGGCTACCACTGAGAATAATCAGCTCACTCCAAAGGCAACAGTCCTAGCCGTGGGTTGGAATCTGTCGTGAAAGTGTCGCCATCAGAGCTTACTAACCTGTTGCAGGGTGGTTACCTGTACCATGCTCAGGAGGTCGAGTGCTCGCGAACCATTTGATTGGTACCATCGTCTTCTGTATCCTGGTGAGCTCACCTCTATCTGTGATATTTGTATTTTTGCACAGTTCTTTACACTGTGTTTTAATTTAACTTGAATTTTTATACTGATGTTGATCATCACATTGTTTTTGCATTTACCATAGTTTGACACCCATTAGCCGATGTATTTTTCGTGCTGAGGTGTCGTTAAACATTCATTCATTCATTCCATCGTCTTCTATCACTCTCCTGTTACATTTATCTTGGGGAGGGGGACAGTCTAGCGAAATCCAGCGATCACTCGCCCTACTGAAAATTAACTGGGCTTCGTTCAGCCAGACCGAGCAGAAAAACGTCGGCTGACTGGTTTATGCGCTTCACGTCAAACCAAATGGCCACGTCGGGAACCAATCAAATAGTTCGCGAATGTTAGCGAAACGTTCGCTGGCTGAACATAGGCCAGAAGTTGACCAGGGTGTGGTTTCCTGTTTGGTTATAACGGTTTAACATTTGACTAATTGTCGATCATTTTATGTGCAAGTGTGTTTCCGTCTGTGTTTTTTCCGATGTGCAATATTCTCCAAGGCTGCTCCCTTCGCCTGAAGTGTACATGAATGGTTAAACATGTTGCCATTTATGCATACAACTACCGATTTGCACATGAAAACTGGGTGACCTGGATGTACAGAACGGAAGACTTGCAAATCGGGTAACATGCACGTGCAAAAGTAACACTGTTTGAATATGGACCCAAAATAGCATCACATTACCACAGTTTCCCATTTCACCTTTGCCACAGGTAGCAAGGTAAATCATCAATTAATCGTACGCCAATCACGCTTTACGACAGTTGTTAAACGTCTAGTGTAGAAGTAATGTACGACATCAGTCGTTTACCTTGCAGATTGTGCATTAGTTTGAGAGGAAGACGAGGATTAGACATTGATCATAGGATTCGCGTCATCTGAAGTCCATCAGTGGTCGACATCCATTAGACACTAAGGCGATATTAGTGTTAATGGGGATTGTACTGTTATACTTATGAGAATGTAGGTCTTGAGTACAAGTAAGTTCAAACATTTACCTATATTAGACGGTCACGTGTAGTTCAATGACATAGATAGATGTATCGGATGAAATATGTCCAACAGTTTATTCCTTCATTACATCAGTGACTATTAAATATATTAACGGTTTGCATAACATCATTAATAAAGAAAAACATAGTATCGAAAGAAATGTTTTAGTTTATTTCAGTTATAGTTAATTTCGTGCCTACTAGTAGATCCAGTTACGGTTCAAGATTATTGTCCTTGGGACACACCTCGGCTATTTTGACTGTATGTCCAGGACAGAAGATCAGTCGTTAGTTATTAGTGAGAGAGAAGTCGGTATATAGTGGCTTTACGTCTATCCACAGAGGCGAACCCAGTACCTACCAGCCTTAAGTCCGATGACTTAATCACTACCCCACCGAGGCCGGTTTAATATCAATAATTTTCAGTGTCCATATGTATAAAGGATTCATCAGTTGTTTCTTCTTTGCTATCTTGTCGAACTGTGTAATCTTAAGGAAAGAGGACGGGATGTAGCCCAGTGGTAAAGCGCTCGCTTGGTGCGCGGTCGGTTTGGGATCGATCCAAGTCGGTGGGCCCCCTGGGCTATTTTTCATTTCAGCCAGTGCACCACGACTGTTATAGCAAAGGTCGTGGTGTGTGCTATCCTGTCTGTGGGATGGTGCATATAAAGGATTCCTTGCTACTAATGGGAAAATGTAGCGGGTTAACTCTCTAAGACTAATGTCAAAATTACCAAATGTTATACATCAAATAGCCGATGATTAAAATTCAGTGTGATCTAGTAGTGTCGTTAAACAAAACAAACTTTAACTTAAGGAAAGACTTTCATAAACTGATGTTCATGTAAATTATCAGGCTAAAGATTCGAGTCCGTTTTACATCGAGTACTTTGTTTTGAATCATTTGAGTCAAGTTATTTAGTGATTATCGGACTTCGATGCCTAGAAGAACATATCAAATTCAGTATATTGCTGTTGTTTAGTTGTCGTCGTCGTTGTTCTGTGCTTGTTTCATGTCTAGTATATGGCGCACACCCTTTCATGTTAATTATTACGTTTCAGGCTGTGTTTATCTGTAACATTACTTTTAATTTTGAGCATGGGTAAACCTATCTTGTTTATGATCGTGGGAACACCTAAAGAATGGAATAGGTTGCGGAAACATCCGTTGTTTTATTATAGTACCTCATATAACAGCGGTGTCAGTCAAATTAATATGAAATCTTAAAGATTTCCTATCTGCGTCACTTTGACCTGATAAGGTTAAAGTACACTAATCATGTTTGCGTCCATCCCTGAGGATGATTTCATTGTCTTATAATGGAGATGCAAGGCTCTCTACCTGTTTACTCTGAACTGCACTGCGTAATTTGGCGAAATTTGTTGAGCTGTTAGATGGATCTGCCCTCATTATATAGGTTATCAATGTCCATTAGCTACATTACGGAGAAATCGGTTTTCATTTTGATTTTTCATCTTTGTCTTTTTAGTTTTCATTATCTTGGAATATTTCATCAATAATGGCAGTGTGTTGCTGGATAGGGTACCGTTATTTACATTACTTTTGAATTTTACATCAATAATGGAGGTGTCTTGCTGGGTTGGTGCTCTCATTTACACGTAATTATCTACTTAGGGTTCAGGCAAGATCGTCGTAGGTACGAGTTCAAACATGTACTGGAAAAAAAGCCCAGGGTTAAACTTTTATATGTTCGGAGTGTTTATTCGGTACAGATGTACTTTTCACGGACGGTTTCTTCTTAATAGGATGCTTATTTGGCATTACTGATTCCATGGGGCGGGATTTAGCTCAGTCGGTTGAGTGCTCGCTTGAGGTGCTTGCGTCGCAGGATCGAACCACCTCGGTGGATCCATTCAACTGATTGGGGTTTTTCCCGTTCCAACTAGTGCACCACAACTGGACAAAGCCCGTTGTATGTGTTTTCCTGTCTGTGGGAAAGTGCATATAAAAGATCCCTTGCTGCATTAGAAAGAGAGAAAGAAATGTTTTATTTAACGACGCACGCAACAACACATTTTATTTACGGTTATATGGCGTCAGACATATGGTTAAGAACCACACAGATTTTGAGAGGAAACCCGCTGTCGCCACTACATGGGCTACTCTTTCCGATTAGCAGCAAGGGATTTTTTATTTGCGCTTCCCACAGGCAGGATAGCACAAACCATGGCCTTTGTTGAACCAGTTATGGATCACTGGTCGGTGCAAGTGGTTTACACCTACCCATTGAGCCACGCGGAGCACTCACTCAGGGTTTGGAGTCGGTATCTGGATTATGCCTCGACTGGGATCCGAACCCAGTACCTACCAGCCTGTAGACCGATGGCCTAACCACGACGCCACCGAGGCCGGTTTGCTGCATTAGAAAAAATAAATGTAGCGGGTTTCCTCTGATGACTACGAGTCAGAATTACCAAATGTTTGCCATCCAATAGCCGATGATTAATTAATCCATGTGCTCCAGTGGTGTCTTTAAACAAACCAAACTTTAACTTTAACATTGATGGAACGTCCGAGTTACGATCGATATCTCGTTGTGAATCTGGTGTGTTTTTTCGTCCAAAAAGCCGTGTTATGTGCCGTCCTATCTGTGATAAAGTGTACATAACATATCTTTATTTCTGTTCTTTAAGCGTAGCTTCCATGATGACAGCAGGTTGCTTATGTTGTAAATACTCTAGACCAAACATCGAAAGGATCATATCTTATTATTATTCATCAAACAGCCGTAGGTTGAACTATGCTGAGGTGACGTTAAACAAATATTCCTTTCCTTTCTTTATTCGTTAATATAACTGTAAAACTGTAAACATCGTAATGATTTTGTGAAGCAACCAGGCTAAGCCATTTGATCACTTTCTTCACATTTGAATGGAAACAAATATGCGTGCATTGCTTGTAAACATCGTGTACCTTGTGGAAGATGTTACTCACATTAATTTCATTTCAACTTATTTTCGGGTTTTTATCTAATTAAGGTTCAAGCACGCTATCCTGGGCGCACACCTCAGCTGTCTGGGCTGTCTGTCCATGACAGTGGGTTAGTTGTTAGTGGTTAGTGAGAGAGAGGTCGGTGTAGTGGTCATAAAAACTCGCTCTTGGTGGGAGCCGGTACCGGGCTGCGAACCCAGTACCTACCCACATGCAGACATGGATAAACAAGTAGAACTCGCATACCATAATATGATTTAAGAAGAACCATCCGCGGTCTATTCGCTTGTAGGCGGTTTGATGTATTGGTAGTTGTGTCTCAAACATGGTTAACGGTAAGACTATAAACCTACTCGACAATGGACGTAATTGTTAAACTATGCTAACCAAGTTTTCGTACCGATAATGGACGGGGCATCTGTACGATTATTGAATTTCTACAAATTTCCTAAGGCTTGTTAAATAAAGTGGGATTTGTTAAACGAGGGTTAATACATAATGGTTTGTGTGATGGATGCGGGGGTGTTACACACCAGCTGGTTTGGGTGCAAATGCTGCTACATCGATTGGTTCAAGACTGCTTTCTGACTACTTCACGTCTGGTAACGATTTGTAACATTCGATCGGATTACACCCTGAGAAGAGTGTTTCAATTTGTAACTCTTTTCAGCTAAAAATTGTGAAGAATTTAAAACGACTGAATCAGGTCATAGACTTTATTATTAATCACAGCTTCTAGTCAAATGAGATAGAATTGTGCATATTGTTAGAACACCTTTATGGTCGCTCATCTTCTATAATGAGATCGATGCAGCTGACGTTTCCCAGAAAGCCATTTTTCTGTTCTTTTACTTCTTTGTTCACACGGAATGTAAAAATTGGGTTAAAGCTGCGATCTTTCCAAACAACAGTTCAACATCGTTTACTGATGGAAACAACCATTCTGAGAGTCCTGCCTAAGCAATACATGTCTGCTACTGGGCCGAACAAATTTGTGTATCCTAAGTTTAAGGGCCATAACTCTGTGGCAATGGGTAAATCTCCTTGAATGTCAAACTAGATCTGTAACAGTATACCATAATACTATACACAAAATTTCAGCGCAATATCTTGAGCTATTGAGAGAGAACAAGTCCTGAAAAATATATGCGGGACAGACGGATGGAGACGAGACCTATAAGACCTATAAGACCCCTTCGATTAAATCGGACAGACAGACAAGGGCGGAGACGAAACCTATAGTCCACTTCGATTAAACCGGACAGACGGACAAGAGCGGAGACTAAACCTATAGTCCCCTTCGATTAAACCGGACAGACAGACAATGGCGGAGACGAAACCTATAGTCCCCTTCGGTTAGACCGGACAGACAGACACGGGCGGAGACGAAACCTATAGTCCCCTTCGATTAAACCGGACAGACGGAAAAGAGCGGAGACGAAACCTATAGTCCCCTTCGATTAAACCGGACAGACAGACAGACAGGCAAGGGCGGATACGAAACCTATAGTCCCCTTCGACTAAACCGGACAGACAGACACGGGCGGAGACGAAACCTATAGTCCCCATCGGTTAGACCGGACAGACGGACAAGGGCGGAGACGAATCCTATCTATCCCCTTCGGTTAGACCGGACAGACAGAAGGGCGGAGACGAAACATATAGTCCCCTTCGGTTAGACCGGACAGACAGACAGACAGAAGGACGGAGACGAAACCTATAGATTGATTGATTTCAACTTATTTTCGTCTTATATCCAATTAAGGTTCAAGCACGCTGTCCTGGGCACACATCTCAGCTATCTGTGATGTCTGTCCAGGACAGTGGGTTAGTTGTTAGTTGGTTAGTGGTTAGTGAGAGAGAAGAGGGTGTAATGGCCTTACACCTACCCATTGAGCCCTTAAGAACTCGCTCTGGGTTGGAGCCGGTACCGGGCTGCGAACCCTGTACCTACCAGCCTGTAGTCCGATGGCTTAACCACTGCGCCACCGAGGCCGGTGGAAACCTATAGTCCTCTCCGGTTGGACCACTAGGGGACTAATAAATGGACAGTGAATGTAGCCGATTCCCTGTATGAATAAAAAATACTTATACCCACAACAGTTTCTTATGTCTAACCGCGGTGCCGCCACTTGTCTGTTAACACGCCCTAGGGTGCTGGAATAAACCTTAATCACTGACAATTCTTCGACTGGCTTGCCACCGAATCACCTGTCAGAGCCACTTGCGTCCCTTAGAGTTCGCATTTAGTCTTTTCACTGCACGACAAGGCAGTCATCAGAATCTACATACGGAATTTCCATCCGAGAAGGCAGAGTGTCTGCCGGGCAATGGCAGGACTAATATTGAGTGTGACATGTTGTGCCAGTCGATTTGTCCTTGGTCCTCCAGACTATCCGCTTGTCTGTCAGGGAACGGAAATTGAAAGGAAACAGTTTTGACACGGACGAATTCTGCAAACTGGAAAAGCAAAAACTGATCAGTATGCAACTGTCGAACAGAATTTAAATTAAAGTTTTGTCATCCAGGGCGAAACAACAACGGGATGCAGCTCAGTGGTAGAGCGTTTGCCTGAGGTACAACGGCTCGTTGGATCGATACCCTCTGTATTACCTATTGGTGTTATTATTGCCGCAACTAATGTCATACGACTGGTATATCAAATGTCGTGGCATGTGCTGTCCTATATGTGGAAAAGTGGGTATAACATATTTCTTGCTGCCATTCGGTAGGCCAACGAACAGTAGAATCAAACACAACAGTTAAGATTAAGAGGCACATCTACAGGTAGATATGAAAACATGTAGAAAGAAAATTTTAAATGACACCCCAATTACATTGTTTAATTTGGAGCTATCATATTTTAGACACAGTGGCACTTGTAAAAAAAAATTATCACAGGCACAGTGGCATTTGTAACAGTAGTAAGTTCAGTCAGCCGTTTTCCGCTAACACTTTCTAGATAGATTGGTTTTGTCGCTACACATTAAACTAATGACCACTTTGAGAACCAGTCAAAACAGTTTGTAAATGGTTAACGAAAACCGGCTGGCTAAACGTAGTAGGCCAGATGATCTTTGTGGCACTGTGCACAGTGGTGACGCAGTCGACCCAAACACTGGCCGGTGTTGGTTCGTATCCAGGTAACGACTCATTGGTGATGTATAAAACCCCTACACTGACGTCTGTCTCACTGACCACTAATAACTAAGCATTAACCCTTGTCCTCGACTCGAAGACAAAACAGCTGAAATGTGTACCCAGGATAGCGTGCTTGAACATTAAATTGATATAAGCATGGACCCAAATGCTTTTTGAAACATTTTATCTAAGTGAAATCCGCTACAATCGCAGTAGGGGCTATTTGCGCCAATTAGCATATGCACTTTCCATAGACAGGACAGCACATACCACTGTCTTTGATATACACAATGCTAATAATATATAATGTACAAATTTATTTTACTTTGCAAGTCAGCTTGGAACTGATGATAGTAAAACACTGGAACAGAGACTGGCTTTCTATCGATTTGTATGGGCAGGCGGTGAAATTACGTAAACCTCTTACTGCAGTGATGTATTTCAAATGATATTTGAACGCAAGTGGTTGTTATACAAACATAAAACAGAAACAAAAAAAGCAAAGCAGTTAACACACGAGGGGAAAATGTCACTGTATCCATATATCAATGTGTTATCAATTAAGAGGCAGCAATAACGGCGAAAGAAGAAAAAAACAACGAAATATTTTAACGACGCACTTATAACATTTATAATTATGGTTATATTGCGTCAAACATATGGTTAAGGACCCACAGATAATGAGAGAGGAAACCTGCGGCCTCTACTTCATATGCAACTGATGACTGTTATATTTCTTCATATCACTTCAACTTTTGTGGTTTTGTGGATTAAACTTCTAGAAACCTTTTTTTAGCAGTTGCAGTCTTTCTTTCTTCCTCGCTATTTTCCGCCGTTTCCTCGTCTTGGACTAAATAAACCTTTGCCTAAAGTCAAAGTCTGTGCTTAAAATGAGCGTACTTTATTTGAATATGATCCCGTGCCACTGTATCTCACTCACTCATTACTCAGTTCAAAATTATAGGATCTGGCAAATAATAAAGTGATATATGGCTTAAAAAACACTTGCGAGTGAGCGACAGTCCTCCATTATAGTGACCAGAACCGTTCATTAGAAACGAATTGGGGTTCTTGGTCCCCTAGGGTACAATTACACCTTTTCTATTTATAAACCTTAACTGCAAATCTTGTCACGTTTTGGTTTTTGCATGCTTGCGTGGGTGCTGTTAATTTCATCTTAGTACTAATATATATACTCGCGGAAAAAAGTTCCTGTGCACCAAATAACTGCATATAGAATATAATTTACTTGAAATCTGGTCATAACAGTTCCAGTAAATGAATGTGTAATCACTCCGTTCTATATTCCAGCGATGTCCTGTCAGTAGCACGAGCTATTCATGTTGCATGACTAGCATTCTTGGTCACGTGCTCCTGTTTGACATAATTTTTCTTATCATTGGATTCTAAAAATACTGTATGGATTCTCATCACTCAGAAAAATACTTTTGTTGGTACCTGATCTTCGTCAGTGTGATGCCACGCCTCCAAGAAAATGAACTTCTTCGAACGATGGGTATGACTGAGGTTAGAATGGCACAAACGTTGTGGCTACTCAGCTTGGTGTCCATTGGTATTCATGAGAACACTATGCAGTGTCTGCGGAGATGTTCTCGACAGTTTAGGGATACTATGGATCGCCCATGTTTAGGTAGTCGACACCTAACGTTACGTTAACAAATCGTCAATATCAAGCAGGTTCATATATGGAATCATTTGGAAATGACAAGTTTAACATCCCAATACATCCAAGAGTTACGGCCAATCAGTAGAAGAGCTGTACACAACCGATTAAGTGACCGTACATGACCGTACATCAAGATGTTGTTCTGTTACATCGTCACCGACGGCGCACCAACCATTGTGTAGACCATACTTCCGGTTCAGAAGGCAGGAGAGGCTCACTGTACTTTTAACAGATAAATAGTACACAATAGTTTTAAATTTTATAAAGTTTTCGTTGTGATATGATGGGGAGGTTTTCTCTTTGTGTTTTGTTCCCCTTTCCACATAAAGTAATAAGGTTCGTCCTTATTTCTGTCTCTGTAATGAATTCCAATAGCGTGACGTATTACGTCTTATTTTCATTGTTATGACTTAATGCGCTGTCTCCCGGACTTCACGCCGTGCAAGATTCTATCAGAAATGGCAATTAGTCGAACTGGCCGGAGGTCCCCCGGTGGAAGGACAGACGGAGGAGATTATCACTATTAGGTCTGTAAATGAATGGTTGCTAGAAATAGGAAACAAGATCTGTAAATAAGGTAACAGACTATTTGGCCACTTATTGCAATTTGTCAACAAAATACGTTGGTCTTGCTTATCGAAGGTAACCCTGCGAGGTATCATAATCTAATGAGCCGAGCCATGATGGAACACCAATAATATGTTATTTTCAGTAAGTCTTGTAACAACAAAAACTAAAAAAAAAGGAAGAAGAAGAAATAAATACTGAAATGAAAGTATGTAATGAAATTAATATATTAAAAAGAAACTTCATTTCCATCCAAAATTCACACCAGATAATCTCAACAGTTATTATTTTAATTATTCTAATTTCAATTGATCTAAATAAATATCTTATTTGTTAATGTGAAATTGTGAAGCAATTCGGTCACAGCCAAATAAAATATTAACGGGTTTTGTTTCACCCGTGTGGTTATAATGAAACCATGGCTGCATACATATAGTTCCAGCAATAACCATTGTTTCACCCGTTTGGTTATAATGAAACCATGGTTGCATACATATAGTTCCAGCAATAACCATTGTTTCACCCGTTTGGTTATAATGAAACCATGGCTGCATACATCTAGTTCCTGCAATAACCATTGTTTCACCCGTGTGGTTATAGTGAAACCATGGCTGCATACATATGGGTTCCTGCAATAACCATTGTTTCACCCGTGTGGTTATAGTGAAACCATGGCTGCATACATATAGTTCCTGCAATAACCATTGTTTCACCCGTGTGGTTATAATGAAACCATGGCTGCATACATCTAGTTCCTGCAATAACCATTGTTTCACCCGTGTGGTTATAATGAAATCATGGCTGCATACATACTAGTACAGTTCCAGTAATAACCATTGTTTCACCCGTGTGGTTATAGTGAAACCATGGCTGCATACATATGGGTTCCTGCAATAACCATTGTTTCACCCGTGTGGTTATAGTGAAACCATGGCTGCATACATATAGTTCCTGCAATAACCATTGTTTCACCCGTGTGGTTATAATGAAACCATGGCTGCATACATCTAGTTCCTGCAATAACCATTGTTTCACCCGTGTGGTTATAATGAAACCATGGCTGCATACATATAGTTCCTGCAATAACCATTGTTTCACCCGTGTGGTTATAATGAAACCATGGCTGCATACATCTAGTTCCTGCAATAACCATTGTGTTTCACCCGTGTGGTTATAATGACATCATGGCTGCATACATACTAGTACAGTTCCAGTAATAACCATTTTCGTTCTGATAACGACTACCCTTCGCAAGTGTATGTAAACTATTCGTAGCTTGTCGTCTGGTCGGATATTTGGTTTCTAAGGAAAGACCTCGTTTCTAATTTGACACATTTACGGAAGAAGATTTCCTCAGCGAAATATCTCGTGTTGAGGATCATCTGCGAGACTTGATTTTTCATTACGTTCAAACACATTTAATGAAGAGTCGAAGTGAGCACATCCACCGTTAGTTCCATCTCACTAGCGGCACATACAACGCGTCACACATAGCGATCAGTGTGGTCATTACCCCGTATTTATTTATCGAGTCGCAAGACTAAAACCTGGCGCGGCTGTGATTGTGAGAAAATAGACGTCACCGTGAATAACCCAATGCTCCAGTTTTTATTATTCGTAACTTACCATTTTAAATCTGAACTACAAAACCGTAATACATGGTCAGGGCCGTATTTCTGCCCAGTGCAGAGTCGAATGAGCATTTGGCAAAATAGTGGTTGATTCCACGAATCTCTATCTAGTGCCTTGTCTAAAAATTGCCTATACGAAAATATTGCTTTAAAGGGACATTCCTGAGTGTTCTGCATTGTAAGATGTTTCAGACTAATAAAATATTTCTACGATTAAATTTACATATTAAAATTTAATATAGTTTCTTGTTTAGAACATCAGTGTCTGTATATTCAATGTATTTCTGGTCGTCTTAATATTTGTAAGAAGCCCAAACTGGATTTTGTCTTCAAATAATTCGTACGTACGAAAACACGATATTTTAGGAAATAAGGTGAAATTTAACCTAGTACAAATATTAGAACGATCAGAAACACGTTTAATATACAGCCATTAATATTTTATGCAGAAAAATATATTTGATATGAAGTTACAATCGTTAAAAAGTCTTTGTTAGTTGATTACATCTTAAAAAGTGCAGCAAACTCGGGGTAATGTCCCTTTAATGAACATATGCAAATAGAAAATATACCAACGTTCAGCACCAGTATACGTTAGTAATGCTGGATTTATTTAGTACTTCGATGGACGACCATCTTGACTGGTATTTCAAAGGTCGTGGTATGTGTTATCCTGTCTGTGGGATTATGCTTATAAAATACCCCTTTCTACTAATGGAATAGACCAACGTTCAGCACTAGTATACGTTAGTAATGCTGGATTTGTTTAGTACTTCAGTGGACAACCATCTTGACTGGTATTTCAAAGGCCGTGGTATGTGTTATCCTGTCTGTGGGAAAGTGTATTCGGTATAAAATGTGAATGTGTGGTGGGGTAGAATGTTTTCTATCTCATACTATCATGAAACACAATCTAAAAAGCTCAACTGTGTGTCCAGGATACATACTTGAACCTCGGTTATATGTTATGACACAAATAAAATGTATCACCAAGATGCTAGCATCTATATGGATTATACTGTTTATACTGTTTCATTGCACCCACAACTTACATCATTATTACACAATTTGTAACAGGTCATTAACCACCGTGTCTATATTATAAAGAATGTATTAATGTACATGATGTATTTGTACTGCCTTTGTTGCGTGTTAGTTACATCGTAGGGATTTCCTATTTGTCGTTGTATAAGAAAATAATATTTCTCTCTCTCTCTCTCTCTCTCTCTCTCTCTCTCTCTCTCTCTCTCTCTCTCTCTCTCTCTCAAACACACACACACACACACACACACACACACACACACAATCTCTGTGTGTGGACATATTTAGTGCGATCGACAAGATGGAATTATTCTAATTATACCGGCCTCGGTGGCGTCGTGGCAGGCCATCGGTCTACAGGCTGGTAGGTACTGGGTTCGGATCCCAGTCGAGGCATGGAATTTTTAATCCAGATACTGACTCCAAACCCTGAGTGAGTGCTCCGCAAGGCTCAATGGGTAGGTGTAAACCACTTGCACCGACCAGTGATCCATAACTGGTTCAACAAAGGCCATGGTTTGTGCTATCCTGCCTGTGGGAAGCGCAAATAAAAGATCCCTTGCTGCCTGTCGTAAAAGAGTAGCCTATGTGGCGACAGCGGGTTTTCTCTAAAAAAATATGTGTGGTCCTTAACCATATGTCTGACGCCATATAACCGTAAATAAAATGTGTTGAGTGCGTCGTTAAATAAAACACTTCTTTCTATTCTAATTATATCTCAAGGAAATGTAACAGCACAGCCACTCAAAATCTGAATTCATATTATCGCTACTTCGTCCCAGTGTCATCGTGTATTGATCAGTGTAAAATATGCCTCTCGTATGCCGCGGGTCTCGACCCGGCTGTAAATAATATTCTGCTGCATCCAGTGTACTGTAATAAAAAGGTCTGTCCTATTAACCCAGGTGCTCACTAAGATGGGTTTCGTTTTATATTTATTGCATTGAACTGAAACGATGAGCTGATCCGCGGCAGTTGGACGCCGTTAAACACCTAGAGATTGGCATGGTCGTTAAACTGTCTCTTCAGATAAATTCTAAATTATCAACCACTAGAATGGCATTTGGTACAAAGCTTTCGTATTGTGTTAAAATGTTCTTAAAGCAGATTGTCGTTAACGGCTGTTAGATGTAGAATCAGGAATCATGTCTTGTCTACAACATAAACGACATCGTAAACACCCATCGACTTTGCAAGGGGAAAAAACCCACCACAATTTAAACAAACAAAAAACGAAAACAAAACAAAACATTATTTAAAGTTACATTCTCTGGTTACCATATTATAACATCATGTACAAATGTGAAATACAAGCTCAAATGCACTTTTAAAAATGTCGTGTGTGTTCGCTATGAACGGATATCGTCAAACGTATACGCTTGATTCGTCGCCTATGCCGCCATAGCTCGGCAAAGCACAAACGACAGCCTGTTGTCATTTTCAGTTAACACGTGCGTTTGCCGATTTCAAATTGTAGGGTTCGTCTCAAAAAATTAAAAGAGAAATCTTGCGCTGTACGAAGAACGTTCGGTACTAGAGTCTTTAGTTAAAACCGGTTTGATCTTGACAACGTATTATCGACAGTCGTATTGTCACGGGGATTCTATAATACCCGTAACTGAATGAAACACGATTGTCCAAACATCTCTCCTAACTGTATATCTATTAGATCTCTCTGTAACAGGCAGTATATACCCGCGTTGGCTCGTCTAGGTAAGACATCAAAGATAAAGCATATTGATTTAATAATCATCCGACCCCATACAACCGTAAATAAAATGTGGTGAGTGCGTCGTTAAATAAAACATATTCTATCCTTCCTTCCATCTGCTGTTGGATGTCTAACATTTGGTAATTTTGACATATAATCTTAGAGAGGAATCGGGTGCATGTGCGGGTGGGGGGGGGGGGGGTATCGGAGGTCGAAACCCTTACTTGCCCTAGCTTAAAAAAATTGAAATGTATTTTTGGGGGGAGCATGGCCTCATATAAACTTCGCTCAACACAGTCTATAACCCCAACCCCGCTGAAATCCCTGCACACGCGCCATAGAAACCCGGTACATTTTGTTTTTAGCAAGGGATCGTTTATATGTACCATCCCACAGACAGGATATCACATACCATGGTATTTTTGTATACCCGCCGATGGGGATCGATCCTAGACTGACCGCGAATTTCCAAAAAACACCTTTTTAGGTCTAAGTAATGAATAAAAATAACATATAGTCTTGGAAAATGTTACGTAAATCGAACACAGTACCCTCTTCCTCTACCCCTAGAGCGTTACGTAATTACCCTTAATGTAAAGCGTGTGCCAACAGTTGGCCACTGTCAAAATTTCAAGGCAAATCCCCCACTCACCGACCCCTGGAAAGGCGTTGTACCATACCTCTATGGATATAAATATGTTTTGGAGATATGAGACGACCCCTCAATCAAGACAGTAAAATTTGTTCAAAAATTGCGAAATCTCACGTGATCTCTTGTTGGGGGAATTCTATACTTGTGATAAGCCAATGAAAACCGAGATCGGTACGAGCCCGTCAAACGCTTTGTTTTTGACCTGGATAAGCCAGCGTAGTGAAACCAATGCGGAGTGCGGCGTCATATATGCACCAAACATAATTGGATTTTCTGTTCTATATGCTTAAGTAATAAAAATATTCCAGGGAATGTAGTTTTAAGGTGAACAATATACTGCTCGGCTAACTCTTGTTTCAATGTCAGTATTTATCGCATGTATGATAATGACGATGTTGATGATAATAACAGAGAGGTAAGGGTTTTGTTATAACTGTTCCGCCTTGTCGATTTCCGTTCTCGTACTCGTATAAGCATCTAACCTTATTTTATAAGCACACGGGATCGGGTTCTGGGTCAGTAAACACATGACCTTCGAATAGCGCATTATAAAACATTCTGAAGGATTTGATGGTTGAGTTGGTATTGGAATACTAAATAATCAGATTTGATCTGAAGTAGGCTAATTTAATTTCTAGTTCAGACAAAATCTAACTGATGTGTGTTGAACGTCGTGTCAAGACGAAATACCAAGACTCAACCGAGATCCAGATCATAATTGCCGTAAATCGAGCATCAGAACGGAAACCAGTTAGCCTCAACTGGTGACGCAGACCAAGAAAGTCGCGTATTTCTAGTTGGATGAGTTCTCGGACGGAATAACGAAGTAATGATGATTGGGACGACGACGACGACGACGACGACGGTAATGATGATGACGATGATAATGATCTCATCATCATCATCATCATCATCCTATCGGCTCCCAAATCAAACAGCTCACCTACCTACATGGTTGGCTGACAAGGACAGTTTAGTTTAGTTAAAGCTAGATTTCTACTTCACCGCCGACTCTTGTCGGCGAGTAGTTGACTCGCCCAGTTCTCCTCCTGTTCAAAACTAATCCTCAATGTTTCAGTCAATATAGTGCATATTAAATTTTAGTGCGCGTTTGTTCAACGCTTTTTAATTTACCTAATAATTTTTTTAATTTCAGTTGCGCATGAGGTCGGCAATTAAAGTATGAATTGACTTATAGGAAGGAAACCGTCTGTGTCACATGAAATTTTCGTATCGACTAGCAAAAATGTTGTATTTTTTATATCCACTTTCCCACAGACGAAACAGAACATAATTATGAAGTCGAATATTGCTTAACTAAGTGGAAAACGGACTTAGGAATGTATATTAAACTTTTCTGAGTAAACAAGAAAAGAACGCGAGTTAAAAAATAAAATCATGATAAAATTAATTTGGCAAAATGACTGTCATAATAGACCTCAAATGTTCACAAGACATTGGTCATTTTAATAGGCATAAGCATTAATAGGATTCAAAGGGAATAAAAATTTTAAATAAAAAAAAAAAAAAAAAAGTAAAGTTTGTTTTATTTAACGACGCCACTAGAGCACATTTATTATTTATCTTATCATCGGCTATTGGACGTCAAACATATGGTCATTCTGACACTGTTTTTAAGAGGAAACCCGCTGTCGCCACATAGGCTACTCTTTTTACGACAGGCAGCAAGGGATCTTTTATTTGCGCTTCCCACAGGCAGAATAGCACAAACCATGGCCTTTGTTGAACCAGTTATGGATCACTGGTCGGTGCAAGTGGTTTTACACCTACCCATTGAGCCTTGCGTAGCACTCACTCAGGGTTTGGAGTCGGTATCTGGATTAAAATTCCCATGCCTGGACTGGGGTCCGAACCCAGTACCTACCAGCCTGTAAACCGATGGCCTAACCACGACGCCACCGAGGCCGGTCCCAAATTAAAGAAAGCTAAATATTTGCGTTTCTTTTGTTGTTCATAATATATTGTGCTGGGAGGGCTCTTTTGAACAAATCACCTCACAGTGATTTATGGGAGCGGATCGTCACAGCCACCTCATTACGTGGCCACCGGCTACAGGCCGGTAGGTACAGGGTTCGCAGCTCGGTACCGGCTCCAACCCAGAGCGAGTTTTTAAGGTCTCATTGGATAGGTGTAAGGCCACTGCAACCTCTTTTCTGTCACTAACCACTAACCAACTAACAACTAACCCACTGTCCTGGACAGACAGACCATATAGCTGAGATGTGTGCCCAGGACAGCGTGCTTGAACCGTAATTGGATATAAGCACGAAAAAATAAGTTGAAATAACATAAAATTACGTGGCGCTGCGGTACAAAACTTTGAAAGGTTTAAATCCACTAAGTAACCAAGCCGGGTTTTTTGGTCGTCAAAACTTTTCTTATCAACTTCAGCTACGTCATGATTAAACGACCGGTATCTTCATTTGAGTGTTAAAATCAATCTGTGTCCCCATGAAAACCCCACGGCCGACTATGCTATTAGTTTGTTGAGAGTAGTGTTTGGTTTATGTCCATGTTGATAATTGAATAAGGCGACACGACGTGTTAAGTTAATTGCACCCAAATGCAATGTAACTTACTCAAATGTAATGCACAGACAAATCAGTCGCACTTACGATTCGGATGAGGTGGAAAACCTGATTAAAAAGTTTAGCGCAGAAGAGTAAACCTAACATAATTACAAGGAGTGTTTGGCAGGGCCGTGGAAGTGGATGTATACTTTCCTTAGTAATTTCCAACAGTGTCCCCAGGAGAAGAAAAATATGGTGTTATTAAGGGGGTGAAGAAAAACAGTTATCCTTACGGGCAGATGCAGAATGTTACTTTGTTATAGAAAATGGATTTTAATTTTGTATGATATATTCGCTGGAAAACGTTCCTGTGCATGTACCACATGGTGTGTGTGTGTGTGTGTGTGTGTGTGTGTGTGTGTGTGGTTGATGAAAGTGAAGACAGGTTAAAGTCTTTTTCAGGAAATTGTTTGTTGGTGGCTTATAAACATTATGAGACGATTTGCAGTTGATATGGGATAATTTTGTTTGGGAACAGGAACTTTTTCTTGCTCTCTCTCTCTCTCTCTCTCTCTCTCTCTCTCTCTCTCTCTCTCTCTCTCTCTCTCTCTCTCTCTCTCTCTCTCTCTCTGTTTCTCATTCGTTCTCTATTTGCCTGTGTGTGTGCGTGCGTGTGTTTTAATGTACTGTTCTATCTGTTTGAAAAAACAATTATATAAATATAAATTTAAAAAAAGACTTGTGAGATATAGTGTCCCCAGGAGAAGAAAAATATGGTGTTATTAAGGGGGTGAAGAAAAACAGTTATCCTTACGGGCAGATGCAGAATGTTACTTTGTTATAGAAAATAGATTTTAATTTTGTATGATATATTCACTGGAAAACGTTCCTGTGCATGTACCACATGGTGTGTGTGTGTGTGTGTGTGTGTGTGTGTGTGTGTGTGTGTGTGTGTGTGTGATTGATGGAAGTGAAGACAGGTGAAAGTCTTTTTCAGGAAATTGTTGGTGGCTTATAAACATTATGAGACGATTTGCAGTTGATATGGGATAATTTTGTTTGGGAACAGGAACTTTTTCTTGCTCTCTCTCTCTCTCTCTCTCTCTCTCTCTCTCTCTCTCTCTCTCTCTCTCTCTCTCTCTCTCTCTCTGTTTCTCGTTCGTTCTCTATTTGCCTATGTGTGTGCGTGCGTGTGTTTTAATGTACTGTTCTATCTGTTTAAAAAAACAATTATATAAATATAAATTTAAAAAAAGACTTGTGAGATATAATGGTATCTAACGGACACGAATGTAGCATTCTCTTAACATATCCTCAAAAACCACGTTTAAAATAAATGTAAACGTCTTTTTTTAACTAAGACGTATGCATAGTATAGTATAGTTTATTAGCTTTAAGCCTTCCGGCTCATAGACATACATTTAATATACAAATTAATAACATTTGACAAGTGGTGCATAATTGCAGGATAGACAATTAAATATGTTGAGAACGCAAACATAATGCATTTTTAAGATATTTACCAATATGACATAATTATTTTCTGTTTTGAACATACATTATATCTAGGAGAGGTTTCTAGCATAGTGTCTCTCTCTTCACTAAAGTTAAACGTATGTTTACACTTTTTAAAAATATCTTAGTACTACCGAAATGCTGATTATACCAAACATCTCCAAAACTTAGTGATAAAAGTAATTTTTTAACATGGTAAAGCCAATTAGAACTATTCTGACATTTTAGCACATATAGTGATTATTTGTTTCTAAAAGTTTCAACATGGTAATACGAACAATATACACAGGATGTACAGCCCTTGCGCTAACTAACGTATGCGTCACAGACTAATTAGTTTCAAATTAACTTATACGTCACAAATCAATTAATTTCGATCGTGCTTTTTTCATTGGATGGTATGGTTGTGGCGACCAAGTCGTCACCTAGGAGTAGCCAGCTGTGTGTCTTTTCATCGATAATATACATGTGTATGTTATTGGTGTGTGTTACCGTAAATAACTAATGACGTTCTCGCCAACGAGTGTGTAAGACATATCGGTTATTAGGCCGCGACCTATTGAGTCCACTCGAGCACTGAGCGGCATCCAGCTTGTGTGTTTGAAGAAAGAATGTTTTTATTTTACGACACAATCAACCCATTTTAATGACGGTTATATGGTTACGGACGACACAGACAAGGGGGAAACCCGCTGCCACCGCGCTATGAGCTACTCTTTCCGATTGTTGGGTTTTTCGTTGGGGTTTTTTTTTTTGGGGGGGGGGGGGGATTCAAACGTTTATTGTCCCCAGAAAAGAAATACGGTAATGCCAGGGTTGGGGGCCCTGGTATCACTACCTCACATTAATGTTATAGGATACACGTTATATAATAATACAAATAATATGTTATGATATTAATAAACGTTACCACAAAAAAGGAGAGAAGAAGTAATAGATGGAATTAAAAAAAAATAAAAAAAAATAAAAATAACATTAATAAAAAAAATAAAAAAATAAAAAATTAATAATAATGAAAAAAACAACGAATAAATGAAAGAAAAAAAAATATGACAATGAAAATAAGTAAATAAATAAATAATCCCTAGCGTTGTTGTCGGCTGATAGGTTTCTCAACTGTGTACTTTACATTCACCTGTATATTTGGTTGGTTTTGTCATAATATAGCACCGTATTTTTGAAAGATCATAAGTACTAACTATCTATATGGCCAATATATCCCACTTGTTTGTGAAATGGTCATTATTTGCATAAATATATTTTTCAATATTTCTATTATGTTTTATTATAGTTGTAGCTTCAGAAAATTTAGGATTTCGATTGGCATATTTACAACTATATATGTATGTTTTTACATAAGACAATGATGTGGCTTAATAAAATACTCTGTAAAGGATTCCCAAGTAATATATCGATTATATTAAGATTTACAATCAAACCTGTTTTATCTTTAAATCACGTTTTGAATTGTTGCCAAAACTTTGAGAAAGAGAGCAATGAAAAAATAAATGTTCTAATGACTCAGCTTCTTCACTGCAAAAAGTACATAAATTCGTATACCACATTTCTGTAGGTAAGTATTTTTTTGTCAGAATGCGATGCATAAGTTTGAACTGGAAATTCCGAGTTTTAATATCTATTATGGTTTTTCGAGTCATTTCAAAACAATGAGACAGAAATGTTTCAGTAATGTCATTATTAAGTTTTTGTGACCATTTGCAGCTCTAGTTAAAAACATGGATGACTGAATTTTATTCACATATAAATTATATATGACTTTACAATTTTTATTTTTTTGTAGTCTTGTTACTAAAGAATCATCATCTAGGGTATCAAATTTTATTTTCTGTCCTCTTACTCTATGTAACAGGTGTTTTGGAATGTAGTTAATTAATCTGAAATAAAGCAAATAATTATCATTTAAATTTAAAAAAATTGTAGCGATATAACATTTTGAATTTCCCCGTTTGGGGAAAAAATATCTTTTATATTTTTAGGCCTTTGTTGTACCAATTAATTCGATTGATTTGGGAGGGATGTTTGAATAATTTGTGTTTTGCTCTGAAAACCATTTGTTTTTGCCATTGCGAAATCAGATAAGACATCTTTCCAAAATAAATTTGAAATCCATTTTGAAACTTTAACTACTTGATCTTTTTGGAATGTAAATACATTTTTACCCCCAAATTCTAACAATAACGTTTCTGTTAGTTTTTGCCACAATCCATCTGAAATTAATAGTCATTGTATCCACAATACTTTCATATATTTACAAAAAGATAACGGGTCTATAATTTTGAGCCCGCCATTTGTATAATCATTCATTCTGTCCCTCTTACCGTTCCAGATAAATTTATAAAGTAGTGTATTTAATTTCTTGAGAAACGATTTATCTGGATCAGGACGAGCGACGAATAAATGTGTAAAGAGAGGAAGAATTTGAGATTTAATCATAGTATTCTTCTTGTTTTTGATAGCTGTTTTTCAAAATTGAGAGAGAACATTTGACATAGATCTGTCGAAAACATTATTCCGAGAATTTTAAATGGTTATTTTGACCAATGCAGCGGTAAGTGAGGACAAAGTTTTTGATTTCAACCTATCTTTGCGCCAAACCAAATGGCCACACTCTTATCTGTATTACGCTTAAGTCCAGAACATTGGGCAACATTTTCAAGCCTTTTTAATAGTTCTGTTAACGCTCTTCCTGATCCATCTAAAGTAAAGTTTGTATCGTCTGCGTATTGAAATATGGTGTACATTTTTGGTTATTTATGCGTATGCCTTCAATGTGTTCATTTCGTTTTACCGCAAGGAACAATAATTCGACATGTACAAGGAACAAATAAGGAGAAATAGGGTCACCCTGTCTACACCCCGTTCACATTTGAAGAAATCAGAAATATAACCAAAATTTATATTTGCACTATAGATATCCTGAAAAAATAAGTTTATCCATTTACGGAAAGAATGTCCAAAATTAAAAGATTGAAGTGATTTATCAATGAACTCCCACTCTACTGTATCAAAGGCTTTTTCAAAATCAATTGTCAGTAATAGACCCGGATCCGATTGTTTGTTTCTACCTATTTTCGTGCTTATATCCAATTACGGTTCAAGCACGCCGTCCTGGGCGCACACACATCAGCTATCTGGGCTGTCTATCCATGCCAGTGAGTTAATGGTTAGTTTGTTAGCGATTAGTGAAAGAGAAGTCGGTGTAGTGGCCTTACACCTACACATTTAGTCGTTAAACTCGCTCTAGGTGGGAGCCGGTACCGGGATGCGAACCCAGTACCTACCAGCTGTTATGTCCGGTGGCTTAACCACTACACCACCGAGGCCTGTTCTTTCCGATTAGCAGCACGGAATCTTTTATATGCAGCATTCCATAGACAAGATAGTGCATAACACGGCCTTTATTACACCAGTTTTGGGGCACTGGCTGGAACGAGAAATAACTCTAAGGCTCGCAAACGGGAGGCGAGCGCTTTACTACTACGGGCTACGTCTCTTCCCGCTTGTGTATTTGAAGATCACAGTACATAAATATTTGTGAACATTTCTAAATGTTATTTAATACAAATAACATTTCATGTCTATACCTGTTCAAAGTACACTTTGACTTAAGAACAAGCGACCGGTTCACACTAACACTGCCTCAAGGAAAGACTCAGTTTAGCAGGAGTAAACTACAACTGAACAGGTGCTTCTGAAGAGATTATTCTTAGTTCTTAACCACTGACCTGTTTCTGTATAATTGTAACTACTGAAGATATTTGATTTTTAAGACCTTGCCTGGTGCTTATAAACCCTTTAGAGTCTAGACTCGAGACTCTAATAGCGTCTGTGACAGTAATGTCATGACAATGCCATACAAATTGTATGCGTGTGACGTCATTAGAGATTGAGTCTGGACTCTAAAAGTTTTATAAGCACGGGCCCTTGTTTTTGGTCTACTTTGGCCACCCCGTGCGTGTTCACTGAAATAACAGTGGTCGTCTTGAATACTGTTGTTTCATAATTATTATACGAGTATATTAATCAATGTAGGGTCTAGGATCAGTTGCTGTGGCTGTATGGCTTCCTGTTGCAGTCTGGATATCCGTCAAATTAGCGATACAAGAGAAATTTGAGGAAGTTCGATATGTTTTATACAAATATATTTCGTTATTTTTGTATTAATACCTTTTGGTCTGAGAAATGAAGCACGCATTACGGGTGTAACCAAACCCGAGAAACCTCCAGTTACCAGACTGTCATTTATTGTCAGCCATAGTTCTATCAGTAATACTGTATACAATGTGGAATGGGATTTTCACAAAAGTAAATTCAGTGGGACAATGTCTGATAGGTTTTGTTGGGTTTGGGGTTTCTTTCGGGGGGGGGGGGGGGGGGGGTATTTTTGTTGTTGTTTTCTTGACGGGGGGAAGGGTGGTGGTGGTGGTTGTGGGGTGTTTTGTGGGGTAGTTTTGGTTTGGTTTGGTTTGGTTCTGTTCTGTTTTGGTTTGTTTCGTTTTGTTTTGTTTTGTTGTAATTTGGGTGTGTGTGTAGGGGGAGGGGGGTTTCAAGCGGGATTTATCTCAGTCGTTAGACTGCTCGTCTGAGGTGCTTGGGTCATAGGATCGAACCATTTCGGCGGACCCATAGATTTTCCCCCCATCCCAACCAGTGCACAACGACTGGTATGTCAAAGGTTGTGATATATGCTATATCCTCTCTGTGGGGAGAATACATATATATAAGATCCCTAAGTCTGCTGTTGGAAAAATGTTGCCGGTTTTCTCTGAGGACTACTTGCCAGAATTGCCAAGTGTTTGACATCCAATAGCAAATTATTAATAAATGAATGTACTCTAGTGATGTCGTTAAATAAAACAAACTTTAACTTCATGTGTCTTTTTCGTGCTATGGATGTGGATAAATTTATACGACGGTTTGATAAAGAATAAAGAACAAGTTTATTGCATAAAGTATTACATAACACTTATAGCAAACATACAATGAAAAACACAAAGTGACTCAGTAAGAAGGTTAGTTGAAGAAAATACATGAAAGTATAAAGCTGTGAAGGACAGATAAGAAACCAATTATAACGATAACTTTTGGCTATTTGGCCATCTATTGTAAGTCTTATTTAAATACTGTTGTCTTAAATCTCTATACGTTGGGCAAACTAACACAAAGTGATATTCATCTTCTATAACTTTCATATTACATAATGTACAAAACTCTCTGATCATTAGGTATATTATGATATCGACCCGTTTCACATAATAGACTATGTTAGGATAATCGTAGTCTGGTTAGTGAACGTTTTAAGTGTGGCGATGAAATAAAATATAAATATTTTTCACACTCAAAACTTTGTTTGAACTTATTATAATGTTTTAATTTAGAAATAAAATGACGTTGATCGTTCCATTCTTGTAAGTATTGATCCATTATCCGTTGTTTAATATAAGGTAAGTAAGGCAACTCTTGATCTTGACTCCACTAGACATCTGATATACCAAGACTATCTAACAGACATTTATCACCATACGCCCAGTTCAATCAGTTTTATGAAATGTTATTATTTGCGTCTACTCTTAAAATATTGTAAACATGATATAAAATGGAGTTTCTATTCGGAACTATCTTTAATCAATATTTAATCATTCTTTCATATATGCAAATAAACATTGGCAAACGGCCCAGTTCACTATATATTTTTAACTGATAAGACATTTACAATATTTCAGATGCACACGCTCTACATCAGGGGCTTTGTGGAATCCCCACACTTCTTCAGAGCCATATGAAAGTATTCATCCGACATAACAATCAAATAAAACATTCTTGTGAGCAATATTGACGTTAATGTTTTTTAAAATGTTAAACAGCTTAAACATAGATCGTAAACCACGTTCAGATATTTTCTTTTGCATTAGATAACATCTGTCATTAGAATGAAAATCAATACCAATGGTAGCAGAATGAATTAACAATGTCGACTTTTACACCATTACAGAAAACGTTAGGCAACTGTTTTGGCTATCGACCGTTACTGAATACTATTATTTTAGTTTTGTTGGTGTTAACACTAAGGTGCCACGTGTTACAATAGTTATTCAAGCCATTAAGTAAATTGTGTAGGCCTTTGGCCGATTTCGACATAAGAATAGTAAGATCAGCATACAACAAGGTAAAACGTGTCAAATATCTAAACTGTACAGGATCAGCTTCACTGATATCCATAGAACTGACCAAATCATCAATAAACAGTAAAACTAAAATTGGCGACAGTGGTTCTCCCTGTTTTACACCGACAAATGACTGGTGACAGTGTTTTATTATATTTAACGAACAGTTGTACGTTGTCATACATTGCTTTAATGGATCTAACAATCTTGTAACTGGCACGATAGTTTTGCAGTTTCAACCACAAATAGTTCCTGTTGATACGATCAAAAGCCTTAGTGTAACCGATAAAAGCACAATAAAGTTTGTAAAATAAAAATACAATCTGTCGTTGATTTACCAGGTTGAAATCCAAATTGTTCGTTTGAAGTAGGTTCGTTTTCACAGACCATAATTCCAGACGTTCCTTTAGTATAACATAATATATCTTTGCTATAACATTCACAGATACGATACCTCGATAGTTACTTACATCATTTATATTTCCCTTTTTGGGTACAGGTACAATTGTACACTTCGACCATTCTGCAGGGTAAAAACCTGACGAAAATATGACATTGAATAAATCACATAAAATACTATTAAAAATATCATCATTAAACTTGAAGACTTCTGCCATACACCGTCTAAACATGGACTAGTATCACATTTCAGACTTTTAACTGCATTCCTCACTTCTCCTAATGTAATATCTTTGTCTAGTTCTGATACATAAATAGTTTGATCTATCACAAAATCTTCACTGGGAGCGTTATCAGTAGCATGAGTAAAAACATTTCAAAATATGTTCTAAAGTCTTCAATGCATAACGTTGAGGTTAACCTATTATTTTTTATTAACATCCTCAACCATTTTCGAAAGCTGCTTAGGACTGGTATATATATTAGCTATTCTTTTAATTCTATAATATGTTGTGCGACTTCTCGCAAACTGTTGTCTATTCGCCTCAGATCGGTTTCTGTTAAAAACATTTCTACTGGTATTGAAATACCGACGAGCATGTTTACAGTCATCATTAAAAACTACTTATGTGATTTAACATGCACATACATCGTGTCGACGACTGACGAGCTAACGTTCTGAGAGCAGGAGGTTTACTGTGAATGCAATTGCCAGACATGGCTTTGAAACGTCGGAGCAGTCCGATACCTCTTCCACCATAGTTTTCTTGTGATCTTTAAAAACAGATCATTCAAAATGTTCTCAGGACATTGTACATATTACATTTATAACCTCTCGTTTCATCCAGGGTAATGGTGTCTGTTTACACGTTAGATGTATCTATTTCCAAAAGATCAATACTATCTACTTAATCATCTCTTAACTAATTATGGCATATTGTGTGTAAGATGGAATTTTTTCCCAAGACATTTATCCGCACATCAGACAGACTTGTGGTAGTATGTGGAATGCGAATAAAGTGATGGTGTCATTATATCACACCACCTACGTAAGCTAGCTGGTCGCTATTTCTGATACTATGAATACTACTAGTAATTAACAGATGACGACGCATGATAACCAAAATAACACGCCTCTACAAGGTTTCATCAACGAAATCACCATATCAAAATTTAGAGTTTAATACTGATACCATCTTGTGTCACCCACGCAAAGAATATCGTAGCACATCGAATTTGTTTCAGGAGATTTTGTTTGTGATTCTATTTTAGAATATAAAAACTCTTCAAAAGTCGTGTCAACTGAAAAATGGCTTCCTCCATGGATTGGCGTATCTTCATGACTATTTTCTTTTAGCTGTATTCCGTTTAGGTTATTTTTTATCCATTGGCAAACGTGTGCAATACATCTGTATAACCGCACTTTTTAAATCCCACCTCTTATTGAGCTTAAAGGAAAGAAGGAAATGTTTTATTTAACGACGCACTCAACACATTTTATTTACGGTTATATGGCGTTGGACATATGGTTAAGGACCACACAGATATTGAGGGAGGAAACCCGCTGTCGCCACTTCATTAGCAGCATGGGATCTTTTATATGCACCATCCCATAGACAGGATAGCACATACCATGGCCTTTGACGTATCAATCGTGGTGCACTGGCTGGAGCGAGAAATAGCCTAATGGGCCTACCTGAGCGAAACTTCCTTATCGTGTCACACATCACTTAGTGGCGTGGTACAAGTCAGTCAAGGTAT
Organism: Gigantopelta aegis; assembly: GCF_016097555.1. Classification (NCBI taxonomy): domain Eukaryota; kingdom Metazoa; phylum Mollusca; class Gastropoda; order Neomphalida; family Peltospiridae; genus Gigantopelta; species Gigantopelta aegis. Next base: position 78,004,295 of record NC_054702.1, on the reverse strand, counting down.
TTAGAGAATAACTAACGAGCTACGAGGAATTACGGATTATCTGTCCCGAGTGAATTAATGTTGTAAACCCGAGCCTCTGGCGAGGGTTTTACAGCATTAATTCACGAGGGACAGATAATCCGTAATTCCTCGTAGTGAGTTGGTTATTCTCTTTATTACCCATTGTCAATCTTTAACGATTTTACAAGTATATTTACGTTCTCGCTGCTGTAACAACTAACAAGCTCTACCAGCCATAACAATATATTCATACGCGCCGTTACCGGTGCACACCCAACAGTATCCACCAAAGAATAGTTAAAAAAAACCCAGTCAAAATAATAAAATAAAAACATTTTTAAACATTTGTACATATATTTTGATTTTTAATTCCGTAAATGTTCGTATCGTAAAAAAATATTTGAAGTTCGTAGTAATAGTTTGACCGATGAATGGAATCGTGAATGAACAAAAAGTAATCCCGGCAGTATGTAATTGCCAATCAAATCTTGTCCTTTTAAAGCCAGCCAATCAGTGACTGTAGAAGCAATCTGCACACTGTGCAGAGATCGAAAAAATATTACCCCGTATATCTGAGCCCATATGGGTAATAAAAATGTATTCGTGGTAGGTTTATTGCATCACTATCGATATTTTGATTGACAACAGGTAGATCCTCGTTCTATCGCACTAAGAAGAATCGGCTGTCAATCAAAACATCGAAAGTGTTCAGTGACCATAACTACGACTCGTAAGTTTATGTGGTAATTTTAGGTTGTACTTCGCTTAGATTGTTTTCTAATTAACACTAGTTTAACTTGTAAATCATTTAATCCGCATTCTTATAAAGTGTTGTTATTGTTTGGTTGGGGTTTTTTTTTAACTACAATTCTGTTTAGTACAATATATGTAACATGTTTATCACACGATCTTGACATTTACCCTATACAGTACATATACCCAAGTGAAACAATAATGTCCCTTTGTTTACAGCGAGTGTATGTGTATGCGTGTGTGGGTGTGCGTGCGTGTGTGCGTGCGTGTGTGGGTGTGTTTGAGCGAGAGAGAAAAAAGCGAGACATAAACTCAAAGAAAAGTGAGAGAGAGAGAGAGAGAGAGAGAGAGAGAGAGAGAGAGAGAGAGAGAGAGAGAGAGAGAGAGAGAGAGAGAGACGTTTAACTGATCTAACAGTAGCGTAGTATTTCAGCAACCGGTTTTCAGACTGGTAGGAACTAGAACTAGTTAACAGCTCAATGGTGAGGTGTGAGACCACCATATCGACTGTTCTCTCACTAACAACTAATTGTTAATTCAGCGTGCTTGAGTCGTGTTTGGATATAAGCAAACAATTCAAGTTTAGGTGAAAATGAAATTACCCAACTCTTATTACATTTCTGACTGTGACACACTGAATTGAACGCAGGAATCTACCCTTTATCTGAATACATTGCCCGTTTCCAAACCATTTATGGTCGTTTGCCCGTTTGAACAAGATACGAATCATCATCGTTTGCCGTTCGGGCCATGCGCTCGTTTCCAGACGGTCATTTCATTAATAAACATGGACGACAAGCGTGGCGAACTCAGCCCGGCAAGGTCGCCGCTGTAATTAAACGTCATCCATCCGAATTGATTAGCAAATAAAGACGATTTAAAGTGTAGCCCCGATAATGCCACCAATTGCTAGACATGTTCCCGGCTGTTGTGCTGGTCAGTATGGCTTAGGTCTCTCTCTTAATTTCACCATTTCCCATAATCAGCAGTGAATAATTGTAAAGCAGTTGCACGCTCATTCGATGCATTTGGCGTAATCTGTGTAGATAAATGCGGTAGACATCAAGCCTTTCGCGAGAAACACGCTATCTTAGTAAAGCTTCAGAGTCGTAATTATAGCATATTATACCTGTTTTATAGATGATAGCTTTCCAGAAAGGAGTATCTTGCCGGATGTTAAATCAGGCATGAAAAGATAAGTAGCATAAAATATTTGAAAGCGTTTGTTCATAGCGCATGGTCATAAATTCTGGGTTGTAAGTAGTCGGCACATGTGTAGAGAAGGGTGTAAATGTTAGAGTTGGAAAAATAAATAGTTTACAGCACACAAACCCTGTTACATTAAGACCTGTCTCCAACCAGGGTGAATATAAAGGACAGACGGTCAACATGACCTTGATATATTACATATAACAGGTTTTCAATAAATTCTAGAGTAACTTGAGGAATAGCTCTAGATGCAATACAAAAACAATAACAATAATAGAGGAAAGAATACAATTCAGTATACAGATATTAAAAAAAGAAAGAAAGAAGTGTTTTATTTAACGACACACTCAACACATTTTATTTACGGTTATATGGCGTCAGACATATGGTTCAGGACCACACAGATTTTGAGAGGAAACCCGCTGTCGCCACTACATGGGCTACTCTTCCGATAGGCAGCAAGGGATCTTTTATTTGCGCTTCCCACAGGCAGGATAGCACAAACCATGGCCTTTGTTGACCCAGTTATGGATCACTGGTCGGTGCAAGTGGTTTACACCTACCCATTGAGCCTTGCGGAGCACTCACTCAGGGTTTGGAGTCGGTATTTGGATTAAAAATCCCATGCCTCGACTATACAGATATTAATTACCAATGAAATAAAACTATCGCTGGTTGTGTAAATGCATAGAGTACAAATTCTTCAGAAGTAGAAAATGATAAAGAAAGCTCAATAGAAAGTTGTTGGGGTTTTTTCGTTTTAAATGAAAAATCAATGGGAGGTAAGAAAAAACAGGGGTCCTGTGAACATTTTATCATTTTAGTCACGAACAGGACAAAACAAGACATGCACGCACACTCACATACACACAATATTGTCATTCAGGATCCAGCTCAACCTGTGTAACCTAAGAGTGATATAGTGATACAGCAATGATTAAAATGTCTGTACTGAGTTAAACAGACAATGGTACATAGCCCATTTTGTTTCAAATTAGTTTTTTAAGCTTTTACTACAATATTGTTTTTCTCTCAATTATGTATCTATCTTGCAAAGTATGTTTCAAATGTTTCATTTTAGGAATATTGTTTGTCATTCTACATTTATAAATAATTTTTTTTATCTAGTAACAAAAATAGATTAAATATTGTATCTTATGTCATGTTGTTTTTCACTCCCAATGTTTTTAATTCGGCATCAAGAGACATATTATGGATATGAGTACAGTTGTCCATTAGAAACTTCCAGGGCACACAGCAAAGATGATCGGGCTAGCATTTGGGATTTGATGCCATTTTGTAATGACCCTATGCATTTCGGTTAAATTAACAGTAACACTCTTGGCGTGCCATTTTTGTTTGTCCATAGGCAACAGTGGCGATTTTAATAAAGGATACTCCCTTTTCAAGTGACATTTTTTAAAGCTTGATTATACCATGAAGGGTAATACAGAAGTCACGCTGACACCAATGTCAATGGTGGATATATTGATTTTTGATGACTATGGCAGTTTGGTTAGCAGTTGGATGTTTTAAATGTTATTTGATATAAAATTGTAATGTAACCACATTGAGGTAACAGTTAATTAAACTGACGTTTCGTTAGGAAATGTATCTGTACACAAACAACATCTCATGGAATAAAAGTTCAAAGTGCACCTAGCTATAAAACAGCATTAAATACAGCCATGTCTGCCATCTGTCCAGTAATTCGATTTTAACCAGTATCAGAATACAAGCACATTGTTACGGCGCTTGATCCATATGCGGAGTGTCACTAAAATACGAATGATAATTTCTGCGAGGACCCAAGGAACATTAGAGTTCAAAGCATCTTTCGTTAGAACTGAAAGACCACATCAGATTAAAGTTACTGGTCTGAAGCAGTTAGTCTGTAGCTATTGTATATGGACATCACCTGAAACTATCATGACAATTAGTCCAGTTATCCATGTATAGATTGGACAAACGGATAAACTTCAAGCGACCAGCATGTAACACACCAGCCTTTATGACGGTGGGTTAGCATTTCGGTAGCGGCTTCTCTCCCTGAGAAAGGGCATATGTCAATGGGGAGGTATCATGTCATTAAACCATTTTCACACAGGAGAGGATTTAAGGAGGTGACGACACATAGGTTCCTGCACACCTCAAATTAATATGCCATTTTTTATTATTACACATTTGAAATGACATCAATAACTTGTCAATGTTCGACTTTACGTTTAAACGTGGTCTTCATGTCACGCGTAAGCATAATCGTGCTTTAAACTATGAGGATTAAAGGGTAAAAACTAATGAATTTTAGGGTTCCAAGACGTCCCTCTTTAGAATTCCTGTCCTCCCTTGGAAAGCTCCCTTGTCACTAACCAATAACCTCAGCTCTCAGTAAATAACATATTTATTGGCTATATGTTTGTTACGACAGCGTGTTATGAATATTTACAACACATTAAACATATACCATTTAAAAATACTTATCTCGCCTTCATGTAAAATTCTTTAATCTCATTGTTATTTGCCGTTGGACAAACCCTTATACCCCTGTGGGCGGAGCCGAATTCTCTTATACCCCGTCTGTAATTTCCAACAGTTTCCAGCCACCCCAGTTAATGCTAAAGCAATAATTAGATTATAAATAACATTGATAATCAATCAAATATACATAATTTATTTTTATTTTTACTATAAAATACACTATTTCAATACTTTTAAAAGCTGCAATGTTGAACTCGGCCACCTAATTACGGTCGTGGTGTTATTGTATTAATGCGCGATTAGCAACAGTTGGGGTTTTTTTGTGGGGTTTTTAATATTTTTATTTTTTTACTACATACATTTCTGATAAAAAAAAAGTTGTGTTTTTTTGTTTGTTTTTTCCTTTAATTAATATCTGTTTCAGACAATTTCGTATTACAAACATTTGAAGTTAAAAACTCGTTTATCGATGGAACTATTTTTCGTCACTGGCAAGTGGTTTCGTTCGCGTCCGCGTGGTACGGCTCCGTTAATAAATTGTTAACAATTATTGTCTGGTGTTATTTTGATTATTTGGCTATATGGTTTAACATATCGGCAAGATAAATTCGTTGTAGAAGCATCTCTCGGGGTATATGGCTTTTTATGTACCCTCTGTGTGCTCTTTTACCCCTCGTCTTCGGCTCGGGGTAAAAGAACAAACAGAGGGTACATAAAAAGCCATATACCCCTCGTGATGCTTCTACAACTTATAATATCAATTTGTTTTGCAGATTCACAAATATCTACAAGACCCCTATGAACATTCTGGTCGATGCATTGTTTGACCAGTAACGGAACAGGATTATGTTTAATGTATAGGTCCGGTGTTTACCCTGTTATAATGCGTGAGAGGATAGCGAATTTCACTTAGTGTAAAGATGTAATAATTAGCCAATCGACAATCGATTGCTGTATGTATATGTTCGGTGTGTCCACACGACATCCTCACACGCACATACACGGCGGTAGACGACGATGATGATGACATTGATCGCAATCTTGTGCTAAGTCGTGTGAATTGTCAAGAGCAAACATTGGTCAAGACCTCACCACACACATTGTGTGTGCAGAGTGGCAATATGTTCGGTATCAGTCATGTCGACGCATCAATGCAAATTCATTTATAACCATAACTCTGCTGGTTTGACTAAATGAGAACTTGTTCTTCGGTTGTTTTCTTCTAAGACTGTTCGGCACCAACCCCACCTCCCCTCTCAACCCCAACCAACAAGAACAAATTGTTTAAATCACAAACAACTGTTGTAACGAATAGGCTATGAAAATGGAGATATAAATTAAAATACAGTACATGCAAAACTGCCTCTGTGTCTTTTGATCTATATTATCTCTATCGTTTTGTCTCTGCCTCAATCTCTTTCGACACATACACACACACACACACACACACACACACACACACACACACACACACACACACACACACAATAACAACAAACAAATCCACATATACATATATACACCACACACATATACACACATAAATACAATCTCTCTCTCTCTCTCTCTCTCTCTCTCTCTCTCTCTCTCTCTCTCTCTCTCTCTCTCTCTCTCTCTCTCTCTCTCTCTCGCACACACACAGTGATTTTAACGTTAGTAATGCCAAGTTATTTTGTTTTATTTGATGGGTACTGGGTATTTTGATAATGTTTGGTGCAAAGGGGATTTATGTCTAATATGAACAAACACACACACATACACACACACACACACGCACACACAAATACACTCACATTCACACACCCACACACGCACACACATACGCACACACACACATATATATATATATATATATATAGAGAGAGAGAGAGAGAGAGAGAGAGAGAGAGAGAGAGAGAGAGAGAGAGAGAGAGAGAGAGAGAGAGAGAGAGAGAGAGAGAGAGAGAGAGAGAGAGCGCGAGAGAGAGAGAGAAAGAGAACACTAACAAATAAAGATTCTTCTTAGTGCATTTGAAGCATTTTTGTATGTGCTGTTTTATGTAACAGTGATTTTTATTTTGCCGGGTCTTTTTGTTTGATTGGGTTGTTTTGTTTTTTTTTTTTTTCAACATCATATCATACAATTCCGTGCGTGTACTCAACATTGTAAATAACACAGTAATATTATTAGCATGCGTATTATCCGTCTTCGCGACAAGGCGATAGAAGGTCAAGGCAAAACTCAATGTGAAGGCTTTGCTAACAAAGTTGTTGTGAAGCACGCACTTTCTGGTTGCAGGTACTAACCTGTTCATTGTATATAGTACGTCCAACACAGGAGAAAGGATGGATGAAAGTTGGGTGGAATACTCGCCACGATCAGCCAAAACGCAACAAAGTACTGGAGAGGACAGTCCACGCGGGACAGCATTGATGTAAGCCTCGCTGGTGTAATGGTTGAACCATCGAACATAAGGCTGGTAGGTACTGGGTTCGCATTCGGCTACCGGCTACCGGTTCCGACCTAGAGCAAGTTTTAACGACTCAATGGGTAGGTGTAAGACCATTACACCCTCTTCTCTCTCACTAACAAATAATAACTAACTCAATATCCGAGTCAGACAGCCAAGATAGCTTAGGTGTGTGCCCAGGACAGCGTGCTTGAACTGTAACTGGATATAAGCACGAAAATAAGTTGAAATGAAATGACTACAGATTAAAGAATGGAAAATTAGTGAGACAGTCACGCATGTCTTGTATGTCTTTTGGTAGATCTCGAAACAAAGAGAAGAACGGCAAATAAGTATTAATTTTGAACGTCGTCTAAATAATGGTGATGGTCGTGTTTTCATACACTGCACGCATCAAAGGCGTTTGATCGGGAAATAAATCAAGGCTGGCTAGTTAGACGCTGTCAAATATTGACGCTTTTTATACACGAAAGCTGCACACTGAATTAACGTGTGAAGGCTCGTCGTATTTTCGTTTAGATTATTTTTATGTGAACGTATCTGAACGTAGATTATTGCCATCGTGTCTAATTTGGGGAGCGCTGATTTGCTAGAAAAAGCAATGGCCGTCACATTTTAACCTACCATTAGATACCATTGAATGAGAAACAGACAGAAAAGTAAAATTAAGTTTGGCTGGAAAATAGTTGCTTTAGTTGCAATCAACTGGGTGTATGATTGTAATGAGGGCTATTGTATAAATGATCATAAGAGCAATAGAGGGTGTCCACAAAAATATTGTCATTTTATAGCTTTTGAATTTGCTGAAGTGATTTTTAACGTTAGTAATGCCAAGTTATTCTGTTTTATTTGATGGGTACTGTGTATTGTGATAATGTTTGGTGTAACGGGAATTTAAGTCTAATATGAATACAAATCCTAGAAGAATTATATGACAAACGAGGTATCGTCTAGGTGGCTCCTAAACAACCGAGGTCCGATAGTCCTACACTTACTAGGAACCTCGGTTCCTACGGACTTGCGTTCTTTTTACACGGGACATCTCTAAGAAAAAAATTAACATTATATCTTTTAAAACAAGCTTCAATATCGAATGGTGGCAATGCTGGCACAACTGTAGTTGTGCTTGCTTTTCATTAGCAAACGATGTAATAAGATGGAGAGGGAACTTAGAAAACTTAATGGTGGAGTTACACTAATAGTAATTATACTAAGTAACTTTGTATTAACAGAAAACAACTTGTTGAATCGCAGACTTACTTGTCATTTGTAGTGCGGTCTCTACATTTTGTAGCGGTGCATTTTCCGGGCTTATGTGTACGTATAGAAAGACAAAGCAACCAGGAAAACATCATTAGTTGTACTAAGTGATGGAGTAGGCTTTTAGTTCCTAGTATCACCAACATTAGTTCTGGGTTTTTTCATTAATTGTATTATCAGCTGGCTACTACGTGTCTGTCTGTCTGTCTGTCTGTCTGTCTGTCTCTCTCTCTCTCTCTCTCTCTCTCTCTCTCTCTCTCTCTCTCTCTCTCTCTCTCTCTCTCTCTCCAAGCTATCTCTCTCCCTCCACCCCCCTTTCTCTCTCTCCATATATCTCTTCTTCTTCTCTCTCTCTCTCTCTCTCTCTCTCTCTCTCTCTCTCTCTCTCTCTCTCTCTCTCTCTCTCTCTCTCTCTCTCTCCCCCAAGCTATCTCTCTCCCTACACCCTCTCACCCTCTCTCTCTCTCTCTCTCTCTCTCTCTCTCTCTCTCTCTCTCTCTCTCTCTCTCTCTCTCTCTCTCTCTCTCTCTCTCTCTCTCTCTCTCTCTCACTCTCTCTCTCTTTGTTTATTTTATTAAACTATTTTTATCACTTATGGTTTAACTCATCTTAGTTCGTACATCAACCTGCAATGGCATTAATTATATGGACCTTTATTTCACTCGCAAACTAAGCTGGTGTTTTCGCCCACGGTAATAGTCTTCTAAATGCATGATTCAGTTGGAAAAAAAACCAGAAGAAATAAATAATTGGTTTGTTATCAGAATTCTTCTGGTACCATTATCTATAAACTACACACGTTGTTAAAGACAATAACATTTTTTTAGGAAGCGGAAATTATGTTCAGCTGTTGCCGATTTTTTTACCGATAACTTACACAACAGTTGGGTTTTGATTATTAAATTATTAATTTGGGTAAATCCTATGTATTTGTGGTTGTCCTGCTGTTTGTAGCAGCTTAAACTGCAGTTTACACGTAACAGTAAAGATACGTAACTCTGATGTTTTGGATAAGGAAAGGAATAATTATTTTCCAAATGCTGGTTGTCTGAGAATTTTTAAAAGAAAAAAATTGTTAAGTGAAGAGCAGGCCAGTAGGACCAGAAAGTGTCTCCTTTTTCTGTCCCTCTAAATATGTCAGCAAAAATAAGATTCAAATAGCCGTAGTTTAAAATGTCCTGAGATGACATTAAAGCCGCACACCCTAGTTCCATTCAGCGAAAATAAATTATAATTTGGTTAATCTACAAACCTGTAACACACTTAGATCACGTTTTTATCAAATGGAGTGAAAAAGCAGGTTTTATATCGATAAATACCATGGGAATCCCCATGTCCCAATTGCTTGAAATAATTTTGAAAGTTTGTATTCTGATGTCACCGGTAGATGTCGCTCGAAGCACAACAATGCCTACGTCACGACAAATTTCACAGACTTGGGGTGCGTTCTTTTCACCTCTCCTGGACATGTTCCAACTGTTCTGTCCTGGTTGTATCCCCTCTCCAGATATCGTAGGACTTAGCAAAATTATTGGTTTTAAGGGTTTGTAACGTTTTGTATTGAGATACTTACTTGTCTGAACTTTATTGTTACTGAAAATGTTCACGAACTGTGAAGAAAAATCTGACAAATGAACAACAACAAATCGGATGTTGATTGCGCGAACCGTGCACGAGAAAACAAACCGAACCAAAATGATAACGGTCACGTGGTATACCAACGTCTGTGACATTGAAATGGAAATATCCCGTCTAAAAATAGATTAGACCTTGTCTGCTCAACGGTTTTTTCTCAAACGTGCGTCCGTTTTTCAGAAATACGAAAAATGCATTTTGTGGTATTACAAATACCAGGATTACCAGGATTACCAAAAAACACTTCAGGTGAATGGAAATGTATATTCTAAATAATAAACGGTAAGTTAAGTGCAATTTTATTTGTGAACAAAATGGGTTTAATAGCGAAAAACAACGCCGTAATGGTTAACAACTGGCCGTAACTAGGGTGTGTCCCTTTAAACAAATATTATCATTCTATTGTATCGTACGTTTCATAATGGATTATTAAAAATGGTGGTTTGGCGTTGAGATTTTATTTCTGGAGTGTGAGGGGTGTGCTTTCTGTTTTATAGTTTTGTTTTGGGTTTGTTTGGGGGTTGTTGTTGTTGTTTTGTTTGTTTTGTTTTTGTTTTTTGTTGTTTTGTTTTGTTGTTGTTGTTGTTGTTTTGGGGGGGGGTTGGGAGGGTTTTTTGTTGGTTGTTTTTGAGGGGTTTATTGGGCCTTTTTTAGGTTTTTTGTTTGTCTGGTGTTTGGTTTGTTGTTGTTGTTGATGTTTTTGGTTGTTGTTGTTGAGTTTTTTCAAATTTCTTGGGGTTATTTGGTTCTAGTTTGTTTGTTGTTGGTCTTGGTTGTTTTGTTTGTCTGTATTTTGTTAAGCGAGAGTTAACGTTTTGAAATTATTCTCGAAACGTCTTTTCACTCAGAATTCAATTACGTTTTTCATCTGTGAAGATCTCTCAAGAGTGGTAACTACTTCACACCGAGATTACAATAAATCCGCAAGTCTGTTCGTTACTGAGACTTGTTAGCAGGACAGAATAGTAACAATCTATTATAAGGGACAAATTTACTCTGGGGGTGATATAAAAACGTCAGCGGTGCTTTATAAATTGTTTTGTTTTTTGTTTTGTTTTTTACTTTAACAAGGTCCGATTATTTTAATGACAATTTGTAGTGAGATTTTGTTGTTAAATATATAACTCTGTTGCATGTATTTAACAAACGAAAAAGATGGAATGTCACTAACCGCAGGCAACAGGAAATAATGTAATAATTGAAAAATGTGTTGTGCTATGGTTCAAGAAATAATTTGGGAACTATTTAAAATATTGGGGTAGGACGTAGCGCAGTGGTAAAGCGCTCGCTTGATGCGCGGTCGGTCTGGGATCAATCCCCGTCGGTAGGCCAATTACAGTGCCTTACAGGCCGAGGTATGTGCTATCCTGTCTGTGGGATGGTGCATATAAAAGATCCCTTCCTACTAATGAAAAAATGTAACGGGTTTCCTGTTCCAGACTATATGTAAAAACGGCCAAATGTTTGAAATCCAATAGCCGATGATTATTAATCAATGTGCTCTAGTAATGTCGTTAAACAAAACAAACAAACAAATCACCTGAAACTTTAAAAAAAATAGACTTGTTATTGGTTGCAGGAGGCTTGTAGACACTTATTTGTTAAAGGGACTGCACTGAGTTTGTAGTTATTGTAATTTTTCCGACTAATAAAGCTTTTTTGGCTATTAAAATCACATATTAAATGTATTTTCGTTTTGAATAACAGAGTCTGCATACCTAATGTGTTTGCGGTCGTGTACTAATGTCGTGTACTAATGTTTGCCGCTGTCAATGTTAATTATATTTCAGGGTGTATACTACTAAATCAAATCCCACAGCCGATAATAGTAACATGTGTGGCTAAAACTCCTATCGACATAAACGGCGACGGATATAAATACTACCACCCGTCACCCTTAAAGTGAATCAGAAAAAATTGGGGGTCAAGCTGCTCATTTCTGAGGCAACGTCACACGAAACGAGTGCCTCGTACAAGAAGTTAAAGTTTGTTTTGTTTAACAACAACACTAGAGCACATTAATTTATTAATCATCGGCTAATGGATGTCAAACATTTGCTAATTTTGACATTTAGATAAACCTCGCTATATTGTTCCATTAATAGCAAGGGATTTGTTTTATATGCACCATCCCACAGACAGGATAGCACATACCACGGCATTTGATATACCAGTTGTGGTGCACTGGCTAGAACGAGATTGTACAGCTGGAAGAATAACTGATTGTGACAAGACAGCATTACTATTTGTTCGGTTGGTATGCAATTTTCGTATCAGGATATCGTATCGTGTGGCGGCGCCCTTAGACCCCAAACAGTAAAAAAAAGAAGAGTTAAGTTTCTTTAGTAAAGTTTAAAAAATAAAATCATGATAAAATTAATTTGGCAAATTGACTGTCATAATAGACCTCAAATGTTCACAAGACATTGGTCATTTTAATAGGCATAAGCATTAATAGGATTCAAAGGGAATAAAAATTTTAAATAAATTAAAGGAAAAAAAAAGAGTAAAGTTTGTTTTATTTAACGACGCCACTAGAGCACATTTATTTTTTATCTTAACATCGGCTATTGGACGTCAAACATATGGTCATTCTGACAGTGGTGTTAGAGGAAACCCGCTGTCGCCTCATAGGCTACTCTTTTTACGACAGGCAGAAAGGGATCTTTTATTTGCGCTTCCCACAGGCAGGATAGTACAAACAATGGCCCTTGTTGAACAAGCTATGGATCACTGGTCGGTGCAAGTGGTTTACACCTACCCATTGAGCCTTGCGGAGCACTCACTCAGGGTTTGGAGTCGGTATCTGGATTAAAAATCCCATGCCTCGACTGGGATCTGAACCCAGTACCTACCAGCCTGTAGACCGATGGCCTAACCACGACGCAAACAGAAAGAAAGACCAAGAGGGTGAAGGATTCTAAACACCATCACCGTTTCTCTCTCACAATTTACAGGGAACTAAAGAATCGATGTAATATGAAGTAATTTAAATCATTAAAAATTAATAGCATTTTGTTCCAAAACCAAAATGAAGTACCCAGTGACCTTTACAGTCACCTAAATCTTCAAAACAGACAAACTTGTTTTTGTGCTAGCGAGTTCATTCTCATAATACATGTTCACCGCCAGAGGTCGCTCGTTTGTATAGTGGTCTGAGACCGCCTGTATTTGTACAGAGAGGAATACAATATTGAAGATAGAACTCGACTCGAGCATACAGTACATTGCAATTCACTATATAGTTTATTAACGTCTCACTTTTAGGGAAACAATACGTATAATGTATTACTATGACTTATGACTTATGACTTGTACTTTTGTATTTTAAAAGCCACTCAAAACAGAGTAACCAGATACATGACACAGCAAATACAGCAAAATTAAATAATTAATGTACACTATTATATTTATAGAAATCGGTATTCGCTGGTGGCTTTGTGAGATATAAACACGCTATAATGTACAGTTAACAAATTATATAAGGCCCTGGTGTGTATTTAACGGTTAACGTTTTAACCATGTAATGGTGGTGTGATTTAAACAAATGGGTAATGGCTGTAATACTTCCATACATGTAGTGTGATAAGTGGAGTACTTGGTTTTTTTGATTTTATAATTACGTCATGGCTTTCTAAACGTTTATATAGGATTCAGACAGATACGATTTTGAATATGCCTCTCTCTCTCTCTCTCTCTCTCTCTCTCTCTCTCTCTCTCTCTCTCTCTCTCTCTCTCTCTCTCTCTCTCTCTCTCTCTCTCTCTCTCTCTCTCTCTCTCTCGTGTGTGTGTGTGTGTGTGTGTGTGTGGTATATATAAAAAGGTCTTAACGGGCGCGTGAGTAGGAATATTAGTAGGGATGGGTCTAAACTGTGGCGAGCGAAGTTCATACTGGGGTCGAGACATGTTCCCCAGGAATATGTATTAAAACACATAAAACATTTGCCTCAGCAGGGAAGGGTTTCGACCCCAGAAACCTCTCCCTCCCCTGCACACGCGCCTGCTTAAACTGATCGATTACAACATAATCAGCCATCAGATAATGTTCCAGTAACACACCTACGATTGCAACATTCTTTTAGACATGGAGTTCATCAAGAACTCGCTTTGTGGTCAAGCAAACACTAGAACAACTGTAGAGTCAATCTCCAGGTCTCAAACAGTCATACACTAAAGTCCATAAAATCTTTAACGAGTGCTAGCTCTCATTTGATGTCAATGTGTAGAATTTATTTTAAAGGGACTATCCTGAGTTTATTGCCATTTTCACTTACAATTTACGTACTTTTTATTGCTTAGAATATGATTATCTCTATAACCAATGCATTTCTGGACATTATAATGTTTTGTAGTATTTTAATATCGAATTTTGTCTGATATAATTTCGTACAAGAATTATTTCTTTCAACGGCCAAACGAAATTTTAAATAATTTGGTCAAAGGTCATTCCTAATGTATTTATTTGTATAAGGCTTTATATTTAAAACATATTAAGGTAGTATAGTGTTTTTAAAAAAGAAGAAAAAGAAGGATGTGTGTTTATTTTGTTGGGGGAATAAAAGGAAGTCTTGCTAAGGCTGAAACCTCACGGCCGTCCCTTTAAATATAATGTCGTCTGTCGATGCATTTAGTGTATGTGGGCCCATTGGGCTATTTTGTGCTCTAGCCAGTCCACCATGACTGGTATATCAAAGGCCGTGGTATGTGCTATCCTGTCTGTGGGATGGCGCATATAATAGATCCCTTGCTACTAAGGGGAAACAAGTTGCGGGTTTCCTCTCTAAGACTATAGATCAAAATTACCAAATCTTTGACATCCAGTAGCCGATGATTAATACATAAATGTGTTCTAGTGGTGTCGTTAAAGAAAACAAAGACACTTTTTAAACTTTAGTGGACGTTATTACTAATGGCTTGAGAACACTCTTCTGTTTGGCTTTTAGTTATATAACCTGACCTTTTACGCAAAACAAATGTTTTTAATTATTATTTATTTGTATGTGTGTGTGTGTGTGTGTGTGTGTGTGTGTGGCCAAGCTTCTATGTGCGTTTTCAGGAGTTAAGTTCTATTCTTATTCCAATTTTAAAATATTTGTAATAACGGGTTTTGTTACGGCTATGGCAAATAATTATTGGTCTGTCTTGTACATAGACACGCTCTTAGCGTTAATGATGGTTTTACGTTTAACTATGGCCTGCCCAGCTCAGCTTGCCTATGTTTAAAAACAAAATGCTTAATTAAAGGTGCATCATTACAATGAGACGCGTAGTAATAATCTGTTTCATACAATTAGAGTAAATTTTAAGAACGCCTAATCCGTATTGATTATTTGTGACCGAGTTGAAAAGGTCGGTATGTTTCTTGCGACTAATCGTAAGCAAATTACACAAAACTCGCGAGGTGAAAATAGTACCTCACGTCTTTGACCGGTGTTCCTTTTCCTAACTCGGGACAGGACGTAGTCCAGTGGTAAAGCTCTCGCTTGATCCTCTGTCGGTCTGGGATCGATCACCGTCGGTGGGCCCATTGGGCTATTTCTCATTCCAGTCAGGACACCACGACTGGTATATTTAAGTCCGTGGTATGATTTATCCTGTCTGTGGTATGATGCATATAAAAGATCCCTTGTTACTAATGGAGAAATGTAGCGGAGTTTCTCTCTAAGAATATATGTCAAAATTACCAAATGTTTCCCACCCAATAGCCAATGATTAAAAAATGAAAATGGTCTAGTGGTGTCGTTAAACAAAACAAACTTTGATTTTTTTCTTTTCCTATCTGGCCTGTGAAGTAAATGAATCTCTGTTGTTGTTTTGACAGCATCTCCCACCTGTGAACGTCCTGCTGTACAACGCACCGTCCCAGTCCGTGTGTGTCTCACTGTGGCATGTACCTTATCCGCTATTGCTTTCACACCTACATAGTTTCAGTACATTGTTTAAAACAGACCTACAAGCTTAAGAATAATACCAACTCAGGTGCGGATCCACGGAATAATACCAACTCAGGTGCGGATCCACGGAATAATACCAACTCAGGTGCGGATCCACGATATTTGGCGGGTGTAATAAAAGGAAAAGGTAACATGGACCAACTCGTGAAAAGGGAAATCCACTGACTTTTTTTTTTTTTTGGTTAAGTCACTTGAATATATTTCGGGGGATGGGTCCCCTGGTACCCACATTAGACCCACCTTTGCAACTGAACATTACGTACTGGTCGACAGGATTCCATTACCATTGGTATTGGAAGTTAATGTGTTGGATCAATGATTGAAGTCGCAAGACCATTAACTGGTCGTGTGTCACTGACAGAATCAATTCCGGTATTTGTTCCAAAGCTTGTGACATTTTAACATTTTACACAGGGGTTTGAGATGTTATTTTAATGTTAATCCTTCTTGAATATTTTCAAACTATCAGCGTGTCTGAATGTCGCATGTTAAAACTGGAATTGATGTCGGAAATGGAACACTGTCAGTAGCATGGGTAGGGGCTTAGACAGAAACTTGATTGTTTTGTACAGAAGGTTGTGAGTGGATTTTGTATAGATCAAGACCTGACAATGCAATTAATGTAAGCTATACGATCTGCACATCATCCGTTCTACAGGGCGGGACGTGGGAAGACGCTCGCTTGATGCGCGGTCTGTCTAGGATCGATCCCCGTCGGTGGGTCTATTGGGCTATTTCTCGCTCTAGCCAGTGCACCACGACTGGTATATCAAAGATCGTGGTATGTGCTATCCTGTCTGTGGGATGGTGCATATAAAAGATCCCTTGCCTTTAATGGAAAAAATGTAGCGGGTTTCATCTCTGTGACTGTGTCAAAATGGCCATATGTTTGACATCCAATGCCGATGATTAATAAATCAATGTGCTCTAGTGGTGTCGTTAAACAAAACAATTTTTTTTTTCATCCGCTCTAATATATATTTCAGGGCTCGAAACAACAGCCTGTAAAAAGCGAAAAGCTGTCCATTGTTTTGGACCTAGAAGGTGACATAGAAATTCATCTGCTAAAACGACCCAAAAATCACACGTCACTTTTCAAGAGACATTCACGGACGATTATCTCATCGATCTGCTATTTAGCTCAAGATTTTTTTGATTTTTTTAATTCCATACTTCTCCAAAATACATCTCAGATATTCTAATTTTTCAAACACAATCCTAAACCACATACTGTCATATTTCCAGCAGGCCATAGTTCTTCTTAGAAGGACACATTTCTATTGGCCTGCTATGTTTTAAACATAAGCCATTATTTTACTTCCTATCAAAAATTAATGAATGAATGCTTAAAGTCACAAACACTGGTGTTTGATGGGGTTTTAGTTGGGGGGGGGGGGGTGGGGGGTGGGGGGGGGGGGTTGGGGGGGTTGGGGGGGGTTGGGGGGTTGTTGGGGTTTTTTGTTGTTGTTGTTTTTGTTGTTGGGGTTTTTTGGAGGGGTATAATTTAAATAAGAATTATTTATATTTTATATTAATTTTCGTACACCTCCAGTGATTCTGGCCATCCAGGTTTTTGCAATACCCGAAAAAGAATTTTTCATAATTTTAAAAACGCCCGTTCGTCTGAGAAGTAATAGTTATCGAGATGAGCTCTAGGTATTTTTAGACAGCATTTCCCTGTTTAAACAACACATACTTCAGTTGTACTCTATTATAACTGTATCTAGATGTGTTACAGGTTTGTAGATTAACTGCAATTTTTAAGATGTTATCGACTAACAGAGACTTTTTAACGATTGTAATTACATATCAAATATATGTTTCTGCATAAAATATTAGTGGCTGTATATTAAACGTGTTTCTGATCGTTCTAATATTTGTACTAGGTTAAATTTCATTTTATTTCCTTTTCTCTTTTTTTCGTACGTAGGAAATTATTTTTCAACACAAGTTTGGGCGCCTTACAAATATTAAGACAACCAGAAATATATTGAATGTACAGACATTGATATTCTAAACAAGAAAATATATTTAATATGTAAGTTTAATCGTAGAAATATTTCATTAGTCGGAAACATCTTACAATGCAGCAAACTCAGGAATGTCTTTTTAACTAAACTTTGTGTCCATTTTCACGTGCTGAAACTTTAACGAAATGCATCGGCTATTGGGCGTCAAACTATGGTAAATGTAAAAATGTAGTAAATATCAACATCAATGTAAAAATTCAAGAGGTGAATTAAAACACAATGTAAATAGCTGTGCAATATATATACATATATATACATACATATATACGTATATACGTGTGTGTGTGTGTGTGTGTGTGTGTGTGTGTGTGTGTGTGTGTGTGTGTGTGTGTGACAGATTTCCTATTACAAGTCCTGTGTTTATTTGTTTATTCTGGTTTTTTGCTTACTTACATATTTATTAATCATCCGTACCATCAAATGCAAAAACGTGCAGTAAATAATTACGGTAAAACTATTTGATACTGCGAGCTTTATTTCTTTTCTCTTTATTTCTTTTATTTTCTTTCTTTCTTTCTTTTTTTTCTTTCTTTTTTATATATATATATATATATATTTATTTGTTCTCATTGTTGTGTATCGATTTTTGAAATTATAAACGGCAAGACACAGTTTCTACAAAATGTGTGTTACGAAATCTGATGGCTATTTCCCTGTGTTGGACAAGTAACCAGTTATATATAGAGAGTTTGAGATTTCAAATATGACAAGTACCAGATACTAGTATAGCTTGGCAGGTAATATGTTTTTTATCATTCTCACTACAACATAATATAGCCTACTATAGTTTCAGAAATCTTAAAAGGAATGCTTTTTTAAAGGTACGCTCTCTCCTTTCCAGAATTTAGCATATTACGTTCATGAAAAAGACAACAAAACCATAATGTAATACATGTTAACAGTTAGTGAAAAACAACATTTTTTTTTAACGACACCACTAGAGCACATTGATTTATTAATCATCGGCTATTGGATGTCAAACATTTGATAATTTTGACACAGTCTTAGTGAGGAAATCCGCTATAATTTCTATTAGAAGTAAATGTATTTAGGAAACAGCAAATACTCATGCGTGTGCACATGCGCATTCACACGAACACGCAGAAATCAGAAAGCGAAGAGTTAATTTTTTTAAATATTAACTATAGATGGGAAAGTAGTTTTTGTTGAATGACACTTCACTATATTTTAAATAAAGGGTATATATGCTTATTTTGACACTTAAGTTAGAAAATCCGCTTTCGCCATATATGTTACTTCTAACAAAAAAGCAACAAACATTATTTCAAAATACACTCTCTCATGATAGGACGGTACATACCAAGGTCTCACTACACAGATCACTTCCGGGTGAGAGTTCATTCATCATGGTCTACTGTAGTTCCTAATTGTGACACATGTTATGGTTCACATATTCACTTCTAGGAAATGGTGAAGAATTAAAACAATATGTATGTTTAATGGTAAGCCTTCTGGCTGTATTTTGCCCATGTTATTTTGTAATATTGTGCATCGACCTTTTGGGACATGGGTATATAGCGCAAGTGACAGCCGGAGTGAATCGGTGAATGAACCACCTGTTCGGACCGGTACTACAGCCAGATGCAGTCATATAGCAAAACACTGAGACGGAAATGTTCTCAATTTTGGAGTGAAAATAAATGCTTATATAATGTATGTTCGCAATGGTGTATGTTGTTTGTGCCAACGAGAACCCGTTCTATGGGCAATCTTCGCTTGAAGTTGGGCAGTTTAACATGGGTTTCAATGGCAGATGACATCTGTGTAGTGACACCCAAGGACTTTAAAGCACTATTACTAGTTGTGTAGCAGTGCTAAGAAAGGGTGACGTCGAGTAGAGCACGCGTGATCGATCATATGACGTATCGCAACTGTTTCGTCACTATGCTACAACTCGTACGTATAACTAATTATTACCCTCCTGGTGAAGATATAGCGGTGTCGTACAAATTTTGTACGCACCACCAGGTGCGTATACAAACTGTATTTTGATTTGTCAACAGGGAACAGAGTCAATTTCGATTGGTTGGACAGCGACCTTATTAGCATAACGGGACTATTTTTTTCATTCATAATTAATGTCAAGGTCAGTAACATCCACAACTTTTACTACAAATGTCATTCATTAAAAGTTGATGTAAACTGGACCGCGCGAGAAATATTTTTAAATAAAAAATAAAAATAAAAGAATGAATAGAACAATAATTAAACATATTCATTTTATTTATTATGTGGATTTTTGGTCTACAAATTGTTATTGTCAGTTGTGATTTGTGAATTCATCATTATTAAGGTCTTCGACAGTCACTTTTTGGACCCTTGTTTTGGCTTCGTACACAATAAATGAAACATATCCAACGTTAATTTTTTCATATGATATATTTGACAAAAGGTAGTTTTTTATTTTTTTAAACTTAAACTTAATATTTTTTGTAGAATTATGAAAAAGTAAAATATACCGACCTGTAAACAGAGTTGTTTGCTTGTTGTAGAAATTTAACAGGGGTCAAGGTTAGTAGACCAGTTTTTATTTTAATGTGGCGATGCATTGTAATAATATAGCTAATTTTGAATTTGAATGACGTCAGAATTCCAATGACGTCACTTTGCACCTTACAATAACCACAAACTGGGTACATGACGTTTCCTTTTTAAGAATGCTGGAAAAAATCTAATGTGTTTGAAGAAAATTCTGTGACTGAAAAATTGTACCTTTTACTAAATATGGATTTCAAGTGAAATTACGGTAAGATATGCTATATTTGTGTACAAAGAAAGCCAAAACAAGGGCGCGAAAAGTGACTGTCGTCGACCTTAGTTTTCCCGTGAACTCAGCTGCTTTTGCAAGCTACACTTTTTTAACTGCAAAAACACTTGTTATTCTCTTATTGGTTGGATTTTTGGTCAACAAATTGTTATTGTCAGTTGTGATTTGTGAATACATCATTATTAGCATAACCAGTGGGGTAACGGGAACATTTGTTTCTTGGGAGCGTTTTGTTAAAATATGGAATTATGCATTAGTTTTACCCATTTTTCACCCAATATGAAAATAACCATATATTGATGCATGTACCTTACAGCTTTCTTTAAATAAAAAAATGAAACCCGATGAAAATTTATGGGGAAGTACGTCTACACCACTCCCCTGAAAACGTCACTGAGAAGTAGCGGAAGTACAACGAACTATTTCTCAATGCGGCGGTACGTAGTCGTGCACCGGCTAGTTATGCAAATCAACATCCGGTCTTGAAATAGGCTACAAAATTGATTGATTGATTTATTTATTTTTCATAATTTGCGTGATTTAAAGGAGGGTAATAAATAAAATACCACACTCGTTTTCGCTAGATATAATTTTTACGAAACTCGTGAACTTCCCAAACGTATCTGACCTCACTTTCGTTCGGTCAGATACGTTTGGGAAGTTCACTCGTTTCGTAAAAATGACATCTAGCGAAAACTCGTATAGTATTCTATATTCAACGTCTGTTCGATATTTCCGAGTTCATGGAGTTGGAATGTCATAAGAGATAACTGCCCTTTAAAAATACGTTCCTAGTGAGTTATATAGTGGTTTTAAATAATATTCTAATACTCTTATATATTACGTCTTTGCTAAGCGTGACCTGGGGGCGGAGATCTACTTTAATTGCGCATTTGTGGTTTTATAAACGTCTTTAATTATCTCTTTGAATGGCTTTGTTCACGTTTTCCTATCTATTCTTGCCAGGTATCTCGGGTTTCGTCGCTGCGTACCCGCCTACTATATTAATCTGCGTCACTTTCAAAAGCATTGAATTTTTTTGTTGGGGTTTGTTTTTGTTTTTTGTTTTTTTGGGGGGGTTTTTTGGGGGGGGGAGTTTGTTGAGTTTTTGTTGTTATATAACCTTCAAAAGGCTAGTTTTTTTTGCTAAAAGTGGTTGATCTGCTTGTGTATTGAAATTCATAACGACGCTGGAATTAGTACACGTTATTACGATATTACGAAAATAGGTTGTTTGATGACACATAATTGGCAACAGTCTATTAGCGGCTGATAAAGTTATCAATCTCGAACAGATTCCGTCTCGCAGTTGGCGTGACGTGGGTACAAACAAGAACTAATTTGTCTTATTAACGAATCATCCAGCCCCTGCTTTATTCAGTTATACAAAAACCACTTCCTGATTCAAAATAATTGCTGCTGCATGGCTGTTTATATTGTAGTTTGAACATTTTCTTTTTCTCTGTGTTACATAATGTTGTAATATGGTCTATTTTGAACGTAGATTCACTGAATTAAAGACATTATTAAAGGACTATTCTCATTTGGCAGCCATTGTAAGATGTTTCCGTCTTACAGTCTTTTAAGACGACTGAAATTACATAGTAAATACATGTTGTTGTTTAGAATACCAGTGTATGTAGATCTAGTGTCTTTGTGATCATCTGCTAATGTTTGTAACAGGCCTTTTTCATTTTACTTTTTAATATATACTGACATCCAAATTAAACTGTACAAGGCTTGAAATTGTATTATAGAAAACCAACAAACGATATATTGGGATATGAAAGAATCATGAAATTCAACATCTAAACGTCACAATGCACTTCGTGATACATGCAAAGTGTCTGTAAGGACACTGGTGGTTTCTAAATTGGTTCTTTTCGATTAGCAACAATAGTTATCAAATTATTTAATTTGTTTTACAAATATTAGACTTGCAACAAAGACCTTGTTTATAAAGACACTGCTATTCTAAACAAGAAACTAAATTTAATATATTATTTCAGTCATCAAAAAGTCTCTGTTAGTCAGACAATGCAAGCTAACTCAGGATATTCCTCTTTTTTTAATTTCTATATAGTCTATTTTATAATTTTCTACACCCTTAACAGAGCCGGTTTATTCCAGTAGCACATGTAGCACGTGCTACGGGCCCCACGGTAATGTGTATATTTATTTTCCTTAGGTTATTTTTCCCCTCTCCCTGAGAGGGCTGCAAAATATATATCCTGGGAAGGGAACCCGGCTGTTATTTGTGCTACAGGCCACGCGGATCCTTAAACCGGCTCTGACCCATGTAATAACTAAAACTATTTGTCTCTATCTTTAATTTCTTACAAACAGTTATGTCCATCTTAAGTATGTTATTCTAAGTTGTGCATGTGCTGTTATACCTTTATTATTAACATACTGTATACTGAATTTCACGTAGCCATTGTAAGGTAAATCGAATGTACATGCAAAACTAAGCAACTTGCTTTGGTAAATAAAATGAATGAATAAATAGTCAATGTGCAGTTGTTAATATCTCTTACTGAGGTTATACAATTACAGCTAGTAATTAAAGTTGTAGACTTCAGTTTCAACCCGTGGAAATGGACATTAATTTTCGTTAATCTACAAACCTGTAGCACATTTCAGTAAACTTACAATGGAGTGAAACAAAAGTCTGTAAGTTTCAACGGAGAAATACTCTTAAAACAGACTAGAGCTCATATCTATAATCGTTATTTCTCAGACGAACGTGCATTTTTAAAAACATGAAACATGCATTTCGTCTTGTTAGAAAACCCAGGATAACTAGAAACACTTCGGAAGTACGGAAATGGATAATCTAGCACTAAAATATACGTGATGTCGGATTTCAATTATCAAAACGGCTCTAGTAGTGAGAAACACGCCGCAGTGTTTAAAACCTAGGGCCTGTCACTTTAAAGATGTCGTTATAGCGGGATTTTCCATCATATCCTCTCGTTAGCTAACCATCACACTGCGTGTTCTTTGTATTTGTGTAATGTAACAATAACGTATTTCATGTCATTTAAATCTATTTTCATGCTTAAAGCCAATTAAGGTTCAAGCACGCTGTCCTGGGCACACATTCCAGCTATCTGGGCTGTCTGTCAAGAACAGTGGGTTAGTGGTTAGTGAGAGAGAAGAGGGTGTGGTGGTCTTACACCTACCCACTGAGTCGTTAAAACTCGCTCTACGAACCCTGTACCTACCAGCCTTTAATATCCGATATCCGACACTACCGAGGCCGGTAACAATAGCGTAACGACTGTCTGCAGCGAGAAAGACAGAACGTTAATTAAGTCATTTCCACAGGATTCCATTCAATCTGAATCAATCAATCAATTAATCATTCACCATTCTATTTTCATATACGAACCAGTTAAATAGAAAACTACATAAAAACATACACCCTGTGTATGATCTATCAAATAATAATCATTAATGTGTGTTCATTTTTCCCATCGATGTAACTTGTTTGAAGGACTGGAAGGAAATGAAGAAAATGTTTTTATTTAATGACGCACTCAACACATTTTATTTACGGTTATATGGCGTCGACATATGGTTAAGGACTACACAAATATATTGAGAGAAAAACCGCTGTCGCCACTTCATTGGCTACTCTTTTCGATTAGCAGCAAGGGATCGTTTATGTACACCATCCCATAGACAGGATAGCACATACCACGGCCTTTGATGTACCAGTCGTGAGAAATAGCCCAATGGGCCCACTGGGCTATATCTCGCCCTTTGAAGGTCTGGAGACTGAAAGCAGGAAACATCTTCTTTGAAATATCTCATAACAATATTGACCAATTAATGGCGCAATATGAGTTGGGTAGAGGAGTAAGAAACAAAATCCATAGCATTCAAGTTAATAAATCTGTATTTGATTAAGTCATCCAACCGACACAGGCAGCAGTGTTTATATTTTCCCCATCAATGTACCTTGTTTGACACTATCCTAACAGCCGTACATTAAGTTAACTTGTAGAGTTTTACTGATATAATATTAGCACCATTGATTCATTTCCATACTTACTTTTGATATCAAATATACGCTTTGTTCTTTTGTGCTGGGGTGTAGTTAAATATGTATTCATTCATTTATTAATTCATTCATTCATTCATTCCATCATTCATTCATTAGCTGATGATTTGGTGCCTGGGTGTTAAGCATTCGTTCGTCAGTTCAATCTACGCAAGTTTCAGAGATCGCTACACAATGTTAAACCGTGAAACAGTAGTTGCTAATCAATTTTTAACTGACTAGAAATGTCCGATATTGTTTTAATTTTCCAACCAGGAAAGAAATATTTGTTTAATGACGCCTCGGCTCAGTTTTAAACTATAGCTATGACGTATGATTATTGTATCACTTAGGCGAAAGAGAGAACGAAAGAGATGGAGGAAACCCGCTTCCGCCGCATGGACTACTCCTCCCAATAACTGTCAAGAGAATTAACGTGCTCATTCAGAGCAAGCTGTTGTAGCGCACTCCTATTCTGGGCATAGGCACCGGCCTCGGCCGGCTCCTCCGTCCAGGACAAGAAAGGAGTGGGGTGGGTTGGAGGGTGAACCGCCTGCACTGGCAGGTGCATGGGAGCACCAGCAGTCCGACCGGAGCCGGTAACAGCTGCAAGGGATCTTTTATATGTACTATCCCACAGATAAGACGGGACATACTACAGCCTTTGATATACTAGTCGTGGGGCATTTGTTGGATTGGGGGGAAACTCGAGTCCACAGACGGCGATCGACCCTGCGACCTATCGCACTTCTGTTGAGAGTTTTATAAGTGAGCTACAACCCGTCGTTTACGTCACAACAACGACAAAGTGCACGCTCAATACAAACATATTGATGGCCAGCATTTTGTAACATGTACACACATTAATATGGATGTTCAGTGCTGCATGCTTGCTGGGTTGGCTTTTTTCTTTCTTTCATTCTTTTTTTTTCTTTTCTTTTTTTTCTTCATTATTTTTGTCTTTCTTTATTATTAGTGTTGTTGATTTTGTTTGTTTGTTGTTGTCGTTTTCTTTAATTTTTTGTTTGTTTTTGTTAATTTGGAGGGGTTTTTTTGAGAGTGCGTTTATATGTCTTTTTTAACTATCACGGGTTTTACTTATAGACCAAACATCTGCGAATTTAATCAAATTAAGTGTGCTTCGGAGTTCTGAAATTGCCACTAACTTCGTCCATTCAACTAAGATTTTAGCACAATAAAATGAGTTGCAATCTTTATAAACTTAAAAGCAACCATTTGAATAGCATTGAGTGCGGCCACGCAAAACAAATTTCACCTGATTTCCTAGCCTGTGAAATTAAGGTCGATATTTTGCGATAAAACGAAGTCTCTTTGTCGTCTTTTCCTCTGCACAGTCACACTACACTATACGAAGCTTAATCTGACTTTGCGTAAATTCCCACTCTACAAGACGCTTAATAACTGTGTTACATGCTTACAAAAGATTCTATGAATTACTGACGCCGTAAGCAATTATGGCCTTTATTATTTAAATATGTATCAAGTTAGGAAGTCGTGAAACATAATAAGATGAAAACAGTATCGAGCTGCTTGCAGTGTCGTGTTTATTACGACATGCACGACAGACGCAGTTAACTATCTCATCTGATAAATCAAAGTTCAGTGTTGTTAAACATACACACGTAATTACGATATGATTACCTCGTAAATTTGAGAAAATATATTTAACCTAAATGAGCTTAAAAGGAAAGTACATCAGGGGCGGATTATGCTTTAGGTAAGAGGGGTTTCCGAAACAATATGTAAATGTTTGTAATTTAGATCTACGTGGTGGGGTTGTTTGGGGATTTATTTAGCCGGGGAGGGGGGTCCGTGCAACTGGCAAAACCCCCATTAATCCGCCCCCGTAACATGTTTTAAAGGTATTCATTAAAATAAGACACCGTACTCAAAAGCGTATCACAAAATTGTACTAACAGTATAAACTTACATTATGTGCCTAGTATTTTTTTTTAATGATATATCGTATCTTTACGACTTGTCGGTGATATAAAGTAACGTGTACATCGGTTATTTCGTGTCTCTCCACCACCATCATCACCACCATCACCACCCCACTGTATACAAGAAGGATTTGAAACATGTCTGGGTGAATTAGATGATGTTTCGCGTATAGTTAAAAGTTAAAGTCTGTTTTGTTTAACGACACCACTAGAACACATTGATTTATTAATCATCGGCTATTGGGTGTCAAAGATGGGGTAATTCTGACATAGTCTTAGAGATTATTTTCCAGTTAGCAGCAAGGGATCTTTTATATGCACCATCCCACAGACAGGATAGCACAAACCACAGCCTTTGATAAGCTAGTCGTGGTGCACTGGCTGGAACGAGCGCTTTTACACTGGACTGTATCCCGCACCTATCTAGGAACTAGGAACCTATCAGGTCCGTGTGTATTAGGGAGGTGGGGTAAAGAAAGTTTATTTTATTTTTTTATCTTATCATCGGCTATTGGACGTCAAACATATGTTTTTTAGAGGAAACCCGCGGAGGTGGGGTAAGGACGAAAATGTACGGGTTATTTTCTGTCCTACTTTATATAACAGTGGTAAAAATCTGGCTTGTGCCCCCACCCCACCCACCCACTCACACACACACACACACACGGCACTTTCCCGTCCACTAGATATTGCGCCCCAGATAATGTTCTTACGGGCCTGCTTCTGGGTGATAAGCCTTCCTCTCTAGACTGGTTTCCTCCAGGTAAGGCACTGTAATGTCCATGCCTCAGGGAGTTCTCGTCCGCCTTTTGTACAAGTTCTTATTATCTTGCTCCACGTTGCTTATCGTTCATATCAACAAGGGCCGCTGTCTGTTCGTGGTATAGCCACGTTCATTGACAAATGGGGATGACGAGAGGCTACGGGCTTTTTAAAGAGGCTGTATCGTGTATCGATTAGGACGGATTCTAGTAGACTAATGCCAATCTGTTCGTGATTTACGGGCTATCCAAGCGCTTCAACGACACGCCATTACCACTTGACAGGTCTGGATCTAGGAGTCTCCGGGCAATGGTAAATGCTAAAGATTGCAAGATCATCTTCCCTGCCACCCGTTATCAACTGTAACTGACAATGTTATACTGAGGAATCTCGTGACAGCAAACAGAATAATGACAATTTTGTTTCCGTCATTTGACCCAGTTACGGTTCAAGCACGTAGCACCGGGGCCTGACTGTCCAGTGTCGATGTTAGAGAAGGAAATGTTTTATTTAACGACGCACACAACACATTTTATTTACGGTTATATGGCGTCGGACATATGGTTAAGAACCACACAGATATTGAGAGAGAAACCCGCTGTCGCCACTTCGTGGGCTACTCTTTTCGATTAACAGCAAGGGATCTTTTATATCAGGGCGACCAACCTAATGGAAATATTTTTCCGGAATTTTCTGGTATTTTCATTTTTAAACGCGTGAACGCCCCTTTCAAAACAATAGTTTAAAGTACGCGAAAACACCATTTTCAAAAATATAAAAAATAATTTAAACAGCGCCATATTTCACATATTTAAAAAATAACAACAACCAAAGAGATACATTACAACAACATTGTATTATTTATTGGGATGTTATGTATTCAATAATAAAAGTATAAATCAATCCATATAAGTGGCAGAATTTTTCTACTTCTTTTTTAAGCATAGCCCTACCTTATGGCTTGCCTAGTTTACAAAACAAGATAAATATATTCATCAGTGTAAATAAAGTTACTATACCCAGTACAGCAAATTAACAGCATTATCACACACACACACACACACACACACACACACACACACACACACAGAGAGAGAGAGAGAGAGAGAGAGAGAGAGAGAGAGAGAGAGAGAGAGAGAGAGAGACCAAACATCAAAAATCATCACCCAAAAAACCTACAAAAAAACCACCCACTTTATTAGCAAATAGTGTAGTACAATTTCACTCCCACCTACAGATTAGTAATAAAGTGACAAACTTGGGACCAATGTTATTTTTATGTAGGTACATTGCCACATTTGCACTATTTCATCAGTGGGGTCGAACTAATTTGTGGTTAACTGAATCGGGGACGAAACGTCTGGTACCCACATTGAGACTGGTATCGTTCTACATTACGCTTACTTTACTATTAGAGTACCACTTGTCGCGGCAAAATCTAACAATGGTGTGTAAAAATTTAAACTTTTTATAGTTTAACTTACTTGAATAAAACAAGATCGGTAGGTATATTTATTAATTAATATTAATGTCATGAATTTGTCATTGATTACTGGTAGCCAAATAGTGTTTAGTGAAATGTTGCACGTGAAACTATACGAAAAGAACTTAAGAAGAGAATTGTGGATCCGTTTCTTTTGTTTTCGTACTATCGCAAGTGTTCTGTTATATGTTCAGGTTTTTACACACCGTGGCGAAATTGCACGCATCGCCATAGAACTGATGTTTGTCCCGTAGTAATTACTGTATGGTGTTTGAATGAATACATAAACTACATAAGAAGTAAGACAAATTTCATACATGGCTTCAGTTTTTCGATTATCAAAAACATTTTCATTGGTCGGCTGTTGACAAATACAGCCAATAGACAAACGTCTTAGTAATAGCACGAAACAGTCGATAATACCAAGTTCAGTTTGCAATGGAATGATTGAATGAATGAATGTTTAACGACACCCAAGCACGAAAAATACATCGGCTATTGGGTGTCAAACTATGGTAAATGCATAAACAATGTGATGATCAACGTTAATATAAAAATTCAACAGTTAAAGGTTACAATGGAGAATGCAGAATGATAAACTGTTTCATAAACTCGGGATTTCAAAATACAGAAAATTTAAATTAAAATATATTCAGAAATGGTCGCTTCCAAAAAAAATAATGATAGCGAATTTGGAAAAAATTCCGGATATTTGGCATTAATTTCGGAATTCCGGATATGGGTTGACAGGATAGTACATACCACAGCCTTTGTTACACCAGTTGTGGAGCACTGGCTGGAACGAGAAATAGCCCAATGGGTCCACCGACGGGGATCGATCCTAGATCGACCGTGCATCAAGCGAACGCTTTACCCACTGGGCTACGTCTCGTCCTCGATGTTAGGGAGGAAACCTGCTTCAAACTACCGATTATCAGCGGTTTGCATTTACAGTTATTCAAATTTCAATCAAGTCTTGATCGACGTACATAAAATATCAAACGGACGTGCACGTCCGATTTAATCCATTTAATTCTGCTTTAAGAAAATATTGGCCCAAGCAACTGAAAATAAAAACATTATACTGTAATTTTTAATGTTTAATTGTTTGGGGTTTTGTTTTAGAAAATTGAAAACAGAAAAAAGATATTGTTTTCTTCAAGTCCCAGCTTGGTTCCGAGTATTCTACAAACCAAGTTTTACCGTACTGAAATTTCCCATAGACGGCTACAAGTAATCATTCTTGTATTATTATTATAGCTTTTGTTAATGCTGGGGTCCAAATTAGACGATCGTCACCTACGACCACCAACACCAACAACACCGACTGTGACCAACACCCTACCATCCCGACCTAACAATATCAAAGACATGACAGAACTAACTAACCGTGGTTGTAAATCGGTGGAGGCAACGTGTATCATGTCATCTGGACTTGTATTGGGGTGGTAGTGGAGTGGGTGGCAAGGTTACTGCTCTTGATATAGGGTGTACTTTCTACAGTTTATACCGGCCTCGGTGGCGTAGTGTTTAGGCCATCGGTCTACAAGCTGGTAGGTACTGGGTTCGGATCCCAGTCCAGGCATGGGCTTTTTAATCCAGATACCGACTCCAAACCCTGAGTAAGTGCTCCGCAAGGCTCAATGGGTAGGTGTAAACCACTTGCACCGACCAGTGATCCATAACTGGTTCAACAAAGGCCATGGTTTGTGCTATCCTGCCTGTGGGAAGTGCAAATAAAAGATCCCTTGCTGCTAATCGGAAAGAGTAGCCTATGTAGTGGCGACAGCGGGTTTCCTCTCAAAATCTGTGTGGTCCTTAACCATATGTCTGACGCCATATAACCGTAAATAAAATGTGTTGAGAGCGTCGTTAAATAAAACATTTATTTCTTTTATTTCTACAGTTTCGTTGGGAGGTGTACCTTAGCGTCACCTCGCCACAATCATGGTAGAATTAGTCTCGTTCAAACGATATTTTTATCGAAGTGTTTGCTTTATCACACCAGAAAGCAAAACATTAAACAGTTATGTAATGTAATTGCTTAAAGACGTTTTATGTCATAAATTGTGTAATTTGGTCTCTAGAAACAGATTTTTAACTGTTAATGAAACAAAGTAACAGTGTCTGTATTTGATTAACAGTGTGAGGTTTTGTAACAGCATTGCACTCTGTAATCACATTAATCTGGTTCTAACGACGCCAAGGGTTAGTCTCGTATCACTCAATTACAACATGTTTGTCTGTTCGATAATGAAATTATTTTTCTTTATAATGCTTCTACACAAAACACCAACATTGTTAGTAGTGCACTCTGTTAATAGGAAATATATGTACTCATTGTTTTAGTACTTTACCACGGCTTGGTGTAGTGTTGTATTTGTTTCTTTTTTTATTGCATAGTTGTTTGGTTTGTTTTTGCATTGGTGGAAGTTTGTCATTGTTTTTGTTGTTCTCATTTGTGTGTTTGGTGGGGGTTTTGTTATTGTTGTTTGGAGGGGTGCTGGTAGTAGCTTAGAGGGGGGGGGGGGGACAGTGTATGAATGGCGTAGCGCGTTAGCGCGAAGCCATTCATACTAAAGTGTGTAAAGCGGTTTTGCGTTTCATACTAGCATGAAACTCAAAAATATTCACGTTCAATTCTTATAATTCTAAACACATAACCATGTCATTAATGTAAACCTCTTTAAAATAAAAAGTGAACTCTATTTTCCAACTATTTACTATTTTATTAACACGAAATTCATACTCAACATTAGCGGAATGCCTATGGTAGTTTCGGCTTTTTCCGTCAATAGCCGAATGAGAGAATGACAATGTTACAATCATTAATACAATTCATATTAATTTTTTGCATTAAATATCAATACCAAGTAGAAACATTTTGAATTCCCTAGAAACATATAACGTAAGTAATTTTAATAACTTTTAACCTGTAATAAAAATGTCTGAAGCGATCTATTTTGTATGGTATAATTTATATGTGAAGCGGTTGGTGTATGAATATTTAACTACGAACTGTGGATGGGCGCCATTTTTTGATTACTGTCCAGATTTACCAATTACGACGTTGAAATTACAGTTATAAAATATTTGAGTGCGTGAAAATTCCATGTGTTGATAGATTTGACATGGAGAAAGTGGTTTCAATGTTTCCGGAAATGGATGAAACAGGTGTGTCGCGAGTTTCTGAGTTTACTGGCCTTGTAATTGTGGAAGTGGCAACACAGGATGGTTTTGGCATGTGTGACTTCAAGTGGTGCGACACAAGTATTCGTGACATTTGACAGTGCCATGCTGATGTTTCATTTTTGGAAAGTGGAACATTCTCTGTTGTAGCTTCGAATTGAAGCTTCGTTCCTGTGTCCCGACATGTACATGATATGCCTAGTTTCAAAACCCGAGTCGTTTAAAGATTGGATCGCAGTGGCTATGTGTTGTGTACCGTGTACGTCATACTACAATGCCGTTGAATGCGCGTTACTGCTAATGGTTGGCATGAACTGACTGAATTTTGTTTTTGAAATCGCTTTTGTAAAAGACCAAATTCCATTGGAATTATACACTTTTTTTGGATCGACAAAATAGATTTTTAGCTGTGGGATTTTGAATTCACTATAAACATGTAACGTAAGTAATTTCAATAACTTTTAACCTTTAATAAAAAAATGTCTGAAGCGACCTATTTTGTATGGTATAATTTATATGTGAAGATTTTTAGATGTTTACAAGTTTGACGGCAGACGATTACTGTTTGATGTCTAAAAATAGAATCTCACGGAAATTCCTCGGGGATTCCTTTGTTGACATAATTCATAAAGTAGTTCCGGCTATATAGCCAAAAATAGTGCTAAAATGAGATTCATGGTGCTATGAATGCCAGTTTTTATCATCACGTGATACGAATTTAACCAATCCAAGGGTTTATAATAAAGGGATTTTTAGAGATTGGAATTATATATTTGTGGGAGGAGTTCGGGGGTTTTGTGGGGCTCGGGGTGTATTATTTATGGTTTTTTAGGGGGTTGTTGTTGTTTTGCTATTATTATTGGCCGTGTCTGCTTTTAATAATAGGAGAAAAAACAACAACAACAAAACAAATTTAAAAAACAGCCAAACTAGGAATGTTGTACGATGCGTAATTCTGAAAATATACAAAAGGACACAATTATAACTACTTACCTCTCGAGAGATATAGCCACCAAGGTGAGCACACTGGCGAAGACGAAGATGGGCAGGAGGTAGTACAAGACGGAACACAGTGCGTCACTACCGAACACGTGCCAGTGGCACGGCGCCGTGTACTCCAATAGCTTCAACGGCATCACAATGGACGACACTAATAGATCAGAAATGGCCAGATTGACGATGTAGTAGTTGGTGACGGTGTGCATGTGTTTGTTGCGCCACACCGTCATGATGACGAGGAAGTTGCCGGTGATGGCCAGAACGATGATGGCGACGTAGAGGATTACTATCATGAATGTCACCGCCGGGATCTGCGTGTAGTCCCGGTGCGGAAGTGACATCACGTTACAGATTTCGTCATCCGTGGCGTCATGGGGCAACAAAGTATCGTTATAATCTCCAGCCGTGCTGTTACTGTAGAAAATCATGTTTATTGTTTGGTATGAGGTGTTTACGGACTGGTACAGAATCGGACGTGGTGTTACGTAATTCATTGTGACACCTTTAAGTATCCGGTATATTTGAATGTTTTGAACAGAAACTGTACGATGAATCACATGGTTTAATCAACAATTGTTATTGTTGTTGTTGTTTTAACTTTTGAACTTTGTTAAGCTATAAATTATCCATTTTAATTGTATAGTAGGTTTCCAATTTGCTGTGTCTCCATTAAGAGTAGAACGCCGTTCATGTGTAACAGAACACAGTTAATTAATAATTAAAAATAAAGGTCTTCATCTTCTCTGATGTTTCCTTGACACACCACCAATTACTAAAATTTCGGACCACAGCCTTGTACAAAGGTATTCTCTTGGTCAATCGTTTAAACTCATTACTGTGCATGTGCCTTGGCTTTAGCAATATCCGTGGTGTAGGCAAGTAAAAACACGAAAATGTGAAACTCTGACCCTCTATGTTGTTAGCAATGTTTTCCTTTCAATGTACTCCTGATGAAAACTGTAACTTTAAAATGTTAGTAACAGACTGGTGATGTTTGCGCAGTGATAATGTGTAGGTGCAATCCAAGTAACATTATCTGAGATAAAATGGATTCTACTCCAGGTGTGAAAGATCGAAGCGGCCTTTAAAATGTAATCTTGATTAGGAAACGGATGTTCTTTGAGAAGCATTACAACCAGCTGTTTGAATTATTCAAAGAATGTTTAGTCCAGCCAGCTATAATAAATCCAGTCGAGATGATATTACCGGGTGGTAAACAAAATTGTAAAATAATTTTCCGTGAATATCAATATTTTATATTCATTTTTTGGATACTACATACTATGTGTAGTACACAAAGTTGTTTCTTGTTATGACTTTACGTAGTTTTCTTAGAAAAACTAATCAAATTATTAAACTTTTCTTTAAAAAATCCATTGTCATAAACTTGTATTCAACGTTCTTGTATCCAAACGCAAACTTCAGCTGAGAAATAATTCCAAATGTGTTTGTGTAATGTTAATCCATATTTACCTTAAGATGCAATTGAGTGGAAAACGCGGTACTGAACACTTCAGTATCTGTCTGATAGGTTTTAGTATTCATATATCTACTATAGCAGCAGCAGTAGTCTTCCAGTTGTCTTCATTAGCCGAGAGACAATAATTTCTTCGCCAGGATTGGCCAATGCGCCCAGTCAGTGGCATTCACGAACTGAAGACCTTCTTCCATTGTGCGATTCGGAGAGAGCCGAGCGAGTCTCGTCATCACACAGAACTCGGAGAGACGGTTCTCTGAACATCGCTCGGGTCTGGCAGAATCACCGTTATATGCGTTCGGCCGGCCACACGGGAACTGTTAATCTGCTACTCAAGTAACTCATATCGGTGTAGGGCGCAGCGAGTGTTTATTCTCTCACAGTTTATGTGATATACAACAGGTATCGTTAAAAGGCAAGTTCATTGTTACAGTGGGAACACCTGGCTGGATACAGGTCGTAAAGTTAGTTAACTACTCCCGTGGAAGAAACCGAGTGCTTACGTAGGTCCAAACAGCAGGGATTCAGAATTAGCTAAATGTCTTGATGCATTTCAAATGATGTTATTTATTTTTTTCTTCTTCTATTTTATATATTCTCCTGTTATGTCAGATGTCACTGGGATGGGTCCTGGTGTAAATAATCACACTCATGCATTCAAGACAGAAACACCCATAAACTAGAACAGAAAACGATCAATAGCTACAGTCGTCACACTAAATCTGTCTGGTCGAATAATACGGGGAAGTACACACATGGTGTTTACGAAGTACTTTAAGATTTAAAAAAAGGATAGTAACTAAGTTGTCATGCATTGTTAAAGGGACATTCCTGAATTTTCTGCAATTTTTAAGATGTTATCGATTAACAGATACTTTTTAACGATTGTAATTACATATCAAATACATTTTTCTGCATAAAATATTAGTGGTTGTATACTAAACGTGTTTCTGGGTCGTTGTAATATTTGTACTAGGTTACATTTCATTTTATTTCCTAAAAATAATATTTTCGTACGTACGAAATTATTTGAAGACAAAATCCAGTTTGGGCTTCTTACAAATAGTAAGATGACCAGAAACACATTGAATATACAGACACTGATATTCTAAACAAAAAAATATATTTAATATGTAAGTTCAATCGTAGAAATATTTTATTAGTCGGAAACATCTTACAATGCAGGAAACTCAGGAATGTCCCTTTAAGAGCCCTGTACAATACCTGTACTTTTAAGTTATTAACTTAATTGTAAGTAAAATTTAATTCAGTGTGTGTGTGAGGGGGGGGGGGGGGTCAACAATTAGAATATATGTATTTATTAAAATCGTCATAATAAAAGTTTATCATATAATTTTATTAATTGAAGGGTGTGACAGAACTGAAATACAATTAATCACTCTTTAGAACTGCAGTGCGCTGGACCCCTGAAGGGAAAAGAAAGAGAGGACGTCCGAAAACAACATGGCGCCGAACAGTGGAAATATCAGGCCTCGGACCACAATTAATTTCGCTATATGTTTCTATATAGTCTTAGTGGCTATAATTTTTTATTAATATCAGCAGGCCCGTGGATTTTTGTATGTACCTTTGCCTGCCTGGGGGACACATACCCTGAAAAGGACAACCCCTGTTGTCCAGCTCTTTCTCCCAGCATATTGGTTTAAACAGACACACCCTCTAAACCAGGCCGGAGTAGACCCATTTTACACAAAAAGCACTACTTTTGCATGGGCCGGAATTACCACAAACAAGTCTTCAATGTCAACAAGTTACACATGTTTACAAACTACATGCTCTCCCCTGTCACTTCAGTCAAATAGTTGCCATAATCACAGTCAAACAGCAGACTACTTGCGCGGACAAATTGCCAGATTTTGGACAACCAAATAGGAAGATAACTGTAATCTGAGGCCATAGAGATGAAGGAGAGATTGGCAAGGGATAGACTGGCGTGGAGGAACTTCGTCGCTGCCCTAAATGCCACTAGGCATGACAGGAAATGATGATGATGATGATGATGATGATGATGATGATGAAGAAAAGCAAATCTAGATTGTAAATTGTTTGTGTTCTGTGTAGTACACATACACGAAGTTGTCGAATGTCTTCATGTATGTACACGTAACCTAAAGGGGCGTTCTCATTGTGTGATTAGTCGCATGCATCGAATCGTACTTTAAGAACCACAAGTTGTGTCGGAGTCGTACCGATTAGAACATGTCCTATTTCTCACGACAAATCGCATGCAACAAGTCGGTGCGACAAACCGCATAACGAAAACGCCGCTCTACTCGGGTTTGGTCGTATTGCAGAATTTAAAAAAAAAAAAAAAATTATAATAATAAAAATAATATTTAAAAAAACGAAAGCATTAATGATAATAAATATACGTTTAGGGGATTCTCTACTATATTTATATACTTTCCATGTCACAGGGTAGAGTCTAGCTTAGCTCAGCTGGTAGAGAAGTCCCCTGATGTACTTGGGTCGAAGGATCGAATCCCGTCGATGGGTCCATTCTCTGACTGTTTTCCCCCGTCCCAACCAGTTCCCCACTATTGATATATCAAAGGTCGTGATATGTGCAGCCCTGTATATGTGAAAATGTATATAAAAGATTCATTGCTGGTAATGGAAAAGTTGTGGAGTGTTTCCTCTGAAGACTACTTGTCACAATTACCAATGTTTGACATCCAATAGCCAATGATTAATAAATCAGTTGCTCTAGTGGTGTTGTTAAACTAAACAAACTTTCTCCATGCCACATGTTTGCATATCAATCCAGTTAGTGTATGGTCATTATCTGCAGTGAAGTGTACTACTGTCGACTGATGTAGTAAAGGCCGTGATAGGTGCTATTATGTCTGTTGGGGAAATGTATTTAAAAGATCCCTTGCTGCTAATGGAAAAATTATAGTGGGTTTCTTCTGATGACTACGTGTCACAATTATCAATGTTTGATATCTAATAGCCATTGATTAGTAAATAAATTGCTCTTGTGGTGTCGTTAAACAACCAAATTTTGTCCATGCCACATGTTTGCATATCAATCCAGCTAGTTTATGGTCATTATTGGCAGACGTGTGCCCTACTGTTGAAAACTGTTTAAGAAATGTGGCAACTGAAACATTTTAATACGATGGATCGGAGGGGCCACATACGTACGTTTTGTTTGCAAACCTATAGTAAAGGTCTTTAGCAGAGTTATATTGAGGGGGCACATTCTCTAGTGAGAGGGCCTCAATCTCTAGGCACAAGACACATTTGTATTTGTATTTACAGAACAAACAAAAAACATACATTTTTGTCCTGAAGTGGGGAGCACAGGCCCCATTCCCCAGCCCCACCCTTATCCCAGGCCCCGGGCACACGGTTCATATGTGTCTGAAAGTGGATATAATATTAACAATAAAAATATACTATAAGTGGCTTCAAAACTTCTGTTTGCTCAATACGCCAACACTTTTTTATAATTTTCCTGTGAAAATCAGTGTATTTCTATGTGAAATTATGAGGACATTTAAAAACGCTGTCAAGCCTCAACACTTGAACTTTTGAAAGGTGAAAAAACATACGTTCGTGATGCAGTCGGATAAATTATTTTAAAATCGTTGTAATACGTAACATGCAGGAGTATTAATGATCGATGATGCTATTTGTTATTTGAGACACAAGTATTACACCTAGTAGTAATTTCTAACGGTAAATTATATTAACTATGCTGGGTGTTTTGATATTGTAATAATTTCCTACCAGAGCCTTTCTAGCGGCTAAAATTACATATTAAATACATGGTCTTGTTTATAATATGAATATCTATACTTAAACACACGCACACACACATACATACATACATACACACACACACCACGCGCGCACACACACGCGCGCACACACACACACACAAATACACACATCCAGACACACACACATACACAGTGTATTACATGCACACACACACACACACATACATACACACAGTTTATTACATACACACACACACACACATACATACATACATACATACACACACATTTTATTACATACACACATACTTACACACACAAAAACACATACACATATATACACACACATACATACATACACATACATACACAGTTTATTACACACACACACACATACACTCAGTGAGGCACACACACATACACTCAGTGAGACACACACACATACACTCAGTGAGACACACACACTTATATACAAACAGACCAGATACGAACATTATTGAGCTGTTAGAATTAAGCCTAAAAGGAAATGATTTTGAGTTTGATGGAGAAATGTATCAGCAAGTGTGTGGTTGTCCTATGGGCAAACGTTTTAGTCCAAACTTTGCATCTATCTATGTCGCCGAATGGGAAGAGGCTGCTTTAAAGAAATCGAGTAAAACACCTCTTTTGTACCTCAGATATCTCGACGATATACTTATCATTTGGCCACATTCTAAACAAGACTTTTGGAACGTTTTTGAGCTATTAAATCAACAGGATGACAATATCAAACTTAAGGCCACCATATCAGATAAATCAGTTGACTTTTTTGATGTAACAATTTATAAAGGTACACAGTTTGAAACATCAGGTTACCTAGAATACAAAGTGTTTTTCAAACCCACAGACACACACCAACTTCTCCACTGCAAGTCTTTTCACCAATGCCACACCTTTAGGGTGTATACTACCAAATCAAATCCCATAGACGACAATAGTAACATATGTGGCTAAAACTCCTACCTGCAACGTATCAATCGACATAAACGCCACGGATATAAATACTACCACCCCTCACCCTTAAAGTGAATCACAAAAAAGTGGGTGTCAAGCTGCTCATTTCTGAGATAACGGGTAGCGTCTATGACTACTCTAGTTCCGCACAAAATTTGAGTACTTTTTTTTACAGCTACCTCATACATGTTCCAAGCACAAGGCTACTTGACACAGTGGTACTAGATGAAATAAAATCGCATACATTTTTAGCCCAGATGAAACTAATTTTTTTTACAACCAACACACTCACATTTATAACCAATCACAGGACTTGTGGTGTTCACTTCTCTATCAAAAGTTGGGTGCACCTCGAACTTTGAACCAGCCGGAAGTTATTTGGTTTAGTACTACCTATACTGATAATATATACATTTTTACAAAAATTGTCCAGCTATGTGTTTTTATGACAACCAGGATCTGGTGAATTCTGACATAAAGTGACAGCCTCACTGAAACTGTTGTTTCTACAGTGCAACCTAATATAATGTACACCTCATAAGGCATATATATTGTATACAGTTTTGTACAAATGCAATATGTCATATTAAACAACAAAATATTTTAAAATAAAACTGTCAGTTTGGTGTGTGTACTCAGGTATGTATGTAGAGACAACAAAGATAGTCAGAGTACCTCTACTCCTTTAAAGTATTCCATTAAAACACATGCACTTGACTGACCCCTAGATTAGGAGACCTGAACAGGTACATCAAAGAAATATCAGTATTAAAAAATACACTGTCTGAGGAAGGAAACACCAACATGACTGTACCTGTATGAAGTAATAACTTAATGTTCTGGACATTAGTGTTGGGAGGAAATCCTGTATGCAGGGTGTGGCCTTCTTCAAGTTACCAGGTGTGGGAATTTAAAATCCATCGGCCATGCTGATTTCCATAATGAACCATCAAAACCATTGGGAGCCACCCATATTCCTGACTATATTTTATTTGTAGCCTACTGTAGTTATAGCTTTTAATATTTGTAATATCTGGAATTATCATCCAGCTTTTACAAATTTATTTTTGATTAATTACTTTAAAAAACTACTTTTAAATGACATAATTACCCGAACATCTATTTTATTGCATTATTTTCTAATCCAGATCAATACAATATGTATATTGGATGTATTTCTACAATCAGTAATCCAGCATTTTATTTAGCTAGTAACATTGGGTAATACAGCTTTAACAATAAAATAAATTACCAACTTACTCCAAGGCAGATAATCAAATCTGAAAAAAATTGGTTCTGAATCCAGTATAAACCTAAAATGGTCTTCATAAGAGCAAACTAAGTGATTATTAAAAAAAAATTTGATCTGGAGATCTAAAGGTATGTTTAACAAGCTTATTGTTATGTATAACTAAGAACAGAAGGCACAATAGTGACAACAAATTTAATTATGTCTTTGGTGAAGTTTTTCTTTAAATTTATTTTAAATTTTGCATAAAACTACAAACTTGTCTAAAATATAACTTAGCACCTTATAAATATGTCAAAATGACAATAAAAATCAAGTTCTTTACAAATTGGAGTTTTCAGAATTTCATACATGAAAAATTAACTATGTTAATGGAAACTAAAGACATTAACCCACTATTAACACATGTTATTTTTAATATACAAATAAATTGCTATTAAAATCTTAATTCAGGTTGCCTATATATAACACCATATTTAAGAGCAGTTGTATATAGGCAAGTCAAATACCCTGTAAAAAGAATTATTGAAATATTTACAGTATGAATTATAGGCCAAAACAAACTTTTCCTCAGTGCTAACTTTGATTCAAACTCCATTCAGAGCCATGTACAGTGATTAGTGTCAAGGTCAAGGTCATTGTGAACTTGTGTGGTCCAGTGACAGCTAATTAATCAACCAGTGTAGTTTAATTAAATAAAATCACAAAATCATAATATTTTTTATTATGCACTGAATATGTGCTATAGGGTGTATACTACAAAATCAAATCCCATAGACGACAATAGTAACATATGTGGCTAAAACTCCTACCTGCAACGTATCAATCGACATAAACGCCACGGATATAAATACTAACTCACCCTTAAAGTGAATCACAAAAAAGTGGGTGTCAAGCTGCTCATTTCTGAGATAACGGGTAGCGTCTATGACTACACTAGTTCCGCACAAAATTTGAGTACTTTTTTTTACAGGTACCCCATACATGTTCCAAGCACAAGGCTACTTGACACAGTGGTACTAGATGAAATAAAATTGCATACATTTTTAGCCCAGATGAAATTATTTTTTTTTACAACCAACACACTCACATTTATAACCAATCACAGGACTTGTGGTGTTCACTTCTCTATCAAAAGTTGGGTGCACCTCGAACTTTGAACCAGCCGGAAGTTATTTGGTTTAGTACTACCTATAAAGGCATTGTTAAATCTCAGATTATTAGATTTCACAGAAATTCGAGTAACAAACAGAATTTCAATGAGGCTGTTCACTTTTATTTAGTGCTTTAAAATCTAGGGGATATTCAAAACGGTTTTTAAGAAAAATTAAATCTGAAACTGTTCGAGAATTAGAAAATCCCTTTAGGGCAACTGAAGACTATAAACCATACAAACTTCAGCATAACCAATCACCTCAAATAAGCACTGGCTCCTCTATTCCTTGTGCCAAAACCAGGTGTAGACTTCACAACTTACTTAAAACGCAGTCGACTTTCAAAAGTCAACAGACCAAAATTGAATATCAAATTCGAAAAATGTAGTATATGTAATCACCTGTAATTTATGTAAAAAACAGTACGTAGGACAAACGCAAAACCAACTGAGAATTAGAGTAGTTTGTCACAAGTATGATATTCGGCATGAAGTTGACACCCCTGTCGCCAATCACTTCAATCTACCTGACCATTCGTTAGATAAAAAAATTGAAATAATTCCAATTGAACAACCCCTGATACTTGGTTCAAAAGACGAAACAGACCTCTTGAGACTTGAACGAGAGGCCTTCTGGATTCGTACATTACAGACAAAACAGCCGTTTGGAATCAACGTTGAATCTGGTAAAGCTGTAAAAAGAGATAAAATTATTTTTCCAATAATTTACAGTCGACGTAGCGTTGATATTGGTAAACTTATGAAGGAGGGGTTTTTAAATCTGCAAACTGTTATGAAAATACCTATTACAGCACGTCCGGTTATTGCATATAGAAAAAATCCAAGTCTCAAGGATATCTTAGTCTCCACCCGACTACACGCCGCTTAAGCCTCTAAGCCAGTCCATTTTTCAGTGGTTGGTTTGTTGTTATCCCTGTCCTAACAATTTTTTTAAAAACAAATACATCGTATCCGGCTGTAAACAAAACATAGTACTAGCCAAATAAATTTAAAGCAAGACTGACCAAAAAACAGTTATATTTTGTATATCACAACGGTCAATTTAAAATCAATTTCGAATCTCTGGGGCAAAATTAGAAAATAAACTTTTTTTAGTTTTAAAAAAATTCCTGAGCCAGTGCGTTCATTCATTCTTAAATATACACACACATACATACACATACACTCAGTGAGACACACACACACACACACACACACACACACACACACATATATATATATATATATATATATATATATATATATATATATATATATATATATATACATACACACACATGCATGTATCATATTACGTTATTTAAATATCATACGTGCCTGAACTTCTTTTGGATATAGGCAGAGTAACAGTATAAAATATCATAATATCGCTCGCGTGATGCGCGGTCAGTCTAGGGTCGATCCTTGTCAGTGGGCCCATTGGGATATTTCTCGTTCCAGCAAGTGCACCACGACTGGTATATCAAAGGTTGTGGTATGTGCTATCCTGTATGTGGGATGGTGCATATAAAAGATTCTTTGCTATTAATGAAAACATGTAATGATTTTCCTCTCTAAGACTTTATGTCACAATTTCAAAATGTCTGACATCCAATTACCAATTATTAATAAATCAGTGTGCTCTAGTGGTGTCGTTAACAAAACAAAATTTAACTTTTTTATATAATATATACAGATATTGCTACACTAACTCTGTTGAGCTGACTACACATCCTAGAAAGAAAGTTATCCAACTGATGAACATATCCATTATCATTTTAAAAAAGAATGTCATTGACATTGGAAATGTATTATTGTTATCAGTCATATGATATGATCAAGGCCAAATATCAAGATGACTGATAGTAAACATGCTTGACTACAATGCTAGTATCCTGTGATTTAACATTATCATACTAGATAAACAATCAAAGTATAAAGTTTACATACGTTTCGTTTCGTACGCTCTACACACGGGCGTTCGGATCCTAGTTGCAATTTATGTGTGTTTAATTAGTACCAAAAGTTAAAGGGACATTCCTGAGTTTGCTGCAATTTTTAAGATGTTGTCGACTAACAAAGACTTGTTAACGATTGTATTTACATATCAAATATATTTTTCTGCATAAAATATTAGTGGCTGTATATTAAACGTGTTTCTAATCGTTCTAATATTAGTACTAGGTTAAATTTCATTTTATTTCCTAAAATATAATTTTTTAATACGTACGAAATTATCTGAAGACAAAATCCAGTTTGGGCTTCTTACAAATATTAAGACGACCAGAAACACATTTAATATACAGACACTGATATTCTAAACAAGAAAATATAGTTTAATCGTAGAAATATTTTATTAGTCGGAAACATCTTACAATGCAGCAAACTCAGGAATGTCCCTTTAAAGTTTGTTTTGTTTAACGACACCACTAAAGCACATTGATTAATTAATCAT
The DNA here is from genome assembly GCF_016097555.1 of Gigantopelta aegis. Classification (NCBI taxonomy): domain Eukaryota; kingdom Metazoa; phylum Mollusca; class Gastropoda; order Neomphalida; family Peltospiridae; genus Gigantopelta; species Gigantopelta aegis. The sequence continues at coordinate 77,960,217 of NC_054702.1, read as the reverse complement.
CGGCTATTGGATGTCAAATATTTGTGAATTCTGACACATAGTCATCATCGAAAACCCGCTACATTTTCTTAAAGCAGTGAGGAATCTTTTATATGCACTTTCCCACAGACAGGAAAGTACATGCCACGGCCTTTGACCAGCTGTGGTGCACTGGTTGGAACGAGAAAAACCCCAATCAGTTGAATGGATCTACGTCAAGCGAGCACTCAACCGACTGAGTTAAATCCCACTCGTTAGTACTAACAGAAAGGAACGAAATGTTTTATTTAACGACGCACTCAACACATTTTATTTACGGTTATATGGCGTCGGACATATGGTTAAGGACCACACAGATATTGAGAGAGGAAACCCGCTGTCGCCACTTCATGGGCTACTCTTTTCGATTAACAGCAACGGATATTTTATATGCACCATCCCATAGACAGGATAGCACATACCACGGCCTTTGATGTACCAGTCGTGGTGTACTGGCTAGATCGAGAAAAAGCCCAGTGGACCCACTGACGGGGATCGATTCCAAACCGACCGCGCATCAAGCGAGCGCTGTACCACTGGGCTATGTCTCGCCCCCTCTCCTCACCCACCTCCTTAGTACCAATAGATGGAAAGAGTCATACATGTGCGCTATATTATTGTATATAGTCAATATGTTCGACAATACTATTATGCACATGAGTCGTTCCACCGTGTGGCACTAACTAAACACCCATAAACGCCAACCAGGACCAGAACGTCCGTGGCTCTATGTGCTGAGTTAAACTTGTTCTGATAATGGAAACAAATGCAATACCGGCCTCGGTGGTGTCGTGGTTAAGCCATCGGACATAAGACATCCCGGTACTGGCTCCCACCCAAAGAGAGTTTTAACAACTCAGTGGGTAGGTGTAAGACCACTAACCACTAACAACTAACTACTGTTCTGGACAGACAGCCCAGGACAGCGTGCTTGAACCTCAATTGGATATAAGCGCTAAAATAAGTTGAAATGAATGAAAACAAATGTAACTTTTATTAGCATGTAATAACAATGGCAATGGCGTGTAACTTAGGAGTCACGACCTTATGAAAACTTTGATTCTGCCTTGTGCCACATTGTGTAAGTTTTGATTTATTAAATCAGTCTTGTGAATGGCAGTCCTCCTGCAGGCGGTATAAGTAGGATGAAACTGCCTGTATAGAGTCTCCTGGGTGTGGCAATCTTCCTGTAGACGAGGCAACTGATAGAGATTCATGGAAGCAATCGTGACTTTGCAAAAAATATCCTTTAGGCATTTCCTTGTGTAGAGATACGGTTTTGGTTAAGGAAAACAGTTTTGTCTTCCAGATTTGATTGCGGACCAGATCACTGGCTATCCAGAGACCGGGTTCGGGACAGACATGCTCGAAACTCTAGTGGTATATGAGCATGTAAATAAATATTGGTAATGGTAATGCGTTAACGGTTTTGTTATCTGGGTTATGTCAGTGCTCAAATATGAAACCAAACTATAATCGTGTTCCCTTGATTTGCAGTTTGATCATTAGACTGTCTGTCAGGACAGTTAAAGTTTGTTTTTGTTTAACGACACGACTAGAGCACATTGATTTATTAATCATCGGCTATGGGATGTCAAACACTTGGTAATTTTGACATATAGTGTTAGAGAGGAAACCCGCTACATTTATCCCTTACTAGCAAGGGATCATCCCACATACAAGGTAGCACATACCACGAGAAATAGCCCAATAGATCCACCGACGGGGATCAATCCCAGACCGACTGCGCATCAAGCGAACACTTTACAACTGGGCTACACCCAGGATAGAGGTTACGGGGTTAAAGGGACACATCCTAGTTACGGCTAGTTGTTAACCATTACGGCGTTGTTTTTCGCTATTAAACCCATTTTTTCACAAATAAAATTGCACTTTACTTACCGTTTATTATTTAGAATATACATTTCCATTCACCTGAAGTGTTTTTTGGTAATCCTGGTAATCCTGGTGTTTGTAATACCACAAAATGCATTTTTCGTATTTCTGAAAAACGGACGCACGTTTGAGAAAAAACCGTTGAGCAGACAAGGTCTAATCTATTTTTAGACGGGATATTTCCATTTCAATGTCACAGACGTTGGTATACCACGTGACCGTTATCATTTTGGTTCGGTTTGTTTTCTCGTGCACGGTTCGCGCAATCAACATCCGATTTGTTGTTGTTCATTTGTCAGATTTTTCTTCACAGTTCGTGAACATTTTCAGTAACAATAAAGTTCAGACAAGTAAGTATCTCAATACAAAACTTTACAAACCCTTAAAACCAATAATTTTGCTAAGTCCTACGATATCTGGAGAGGGTATACAACCAGGACAGAACAGTTGGAACATGTCCAGGAGAGGTGAAAAGAACGCACCCCAAGTCTGTGAAATTTGTCGTGACGTAGGCATTGTTGTGCTTCGAGCGACATCTACCGGTGACATCAGAATACAAACTTTCAAAATTATTTCAAGCAATTGGGACATGGGGATTCCCATGGTATTTATCGATATAAAACCTGCTTTTTCACTCCATTTGATAAAAACGTGATCTAAGTATGTTACAGGTTTGTAGATTAACCAAATTATAATTTATTTTCGCTGGATGGAACTAGGGTGTGCGGCTTTAATGCCCGTCGTGTATTATCAATTAGTGACACGATCCATATTTATTGTTATTTCGCAATACACAATGAAAGCCAAATGACATGAACTAATTAATTATCGAAAGTTCCCTTTGATTTGTTAAATACTACTTAGTTCGCGCAAACAAATAGCCTTTGATGGCAACAGAAAACCTTTTTCTGTCGCGCATTGATTTAATGATTTAACTAAACATATACATCGCCTCAAAACCGCCATTTACAAGTAACACCAGTGCGAAGTATCGGAAGATGTCAATAGAATATATGTTTTTAGACCGTGCCAACAATTAAAGGGATGACTATTGATGTGACTCGCGGGAATTGTAATGATGTAATTATTGGACCCTTACGAATTCTCAAAGTGCACAGTAGGCCTAATGGACGTCATTTCTACGTATGTGTAATATACTCTGAATTGCTCGTTAAGATCGAAAACACACGGAGTTGTCACTTACTCATCGAGTATTAAGTCCTCAGAATAGACTTGAGATGAAAATGGAATGCCAGCGGGATGACTGCAATTAAAAAACAATGTCCGCGAGATGACAATAAGAACGAAGCTGGATGACAGTGGATATAAAGAACAAGACAAGTGATACTCCGATGACCATGGGAAGGAAGCGAATCGATGACCGTCATTAGAGAAAAATGGCAAATGGACTACAGAAAATCATGAGATGACAGAAATAACAGGAAATGAAACGTGATGATGTGTATGATATGCATATCATCAATGTGTACTTTGTTGTTTTCGTTTTGTTTTAATGAGGTGTCTGTGATTAGTACATCATTACCAAAACAACAAACACGTTCGTGTATGCAAAGTGTTCTCTCTCTCTCTCTCTCTCTCTCTCTCTCTCTCTCTCTCTCTCTCTCTCTCTCTCTCTGTAAAGGCAGTCTGTTTTGTTTAACGACATCACTAGAGCACATTGATATATTAATCATCGGCTAACCCGCTACATATTTCCATTAGTAGCAAGGGATCCCACAGAGAAGATAGCACATGCCAGTCGTGGTGCATTGACTAGAACGAGAAATAGCCCAATGGGCCCACCGACGGGGATCGATCCCAAACTAACTTTCAAACTTTCAAACTTTATTTCGATTCACTCAGGCCGTCAAACGACAGCATATGAGGACATATTTTACAATAATTATTTACAGTGACAAGATGACAACAGGAGTTCTTCATAGAATATATACAGACATAATTCAAAATAGCTATATACACATTTTACACGTGGTGACAGAACATTTAAATAAAGTAGATAAATCTTTATACGTCAGTACTTTTAAAAGTATAAAATGATATCGGAGATGTTTATCTATGGTTTACTAAATTTACTTGTAATTTCAGAGATTAGTTTTGACAATTTACGGAGAGTGCTTATTTTATTACAATTAAACAGTTCTTTGAATTTAAGAGTGCTAGGTTTTTTATAATAATATGGCTTTATAAACCTTTTGCGTGTATTCATAAAATAATTACATTGAAATAAGTAGTGATATTCATCTCCAATATCATTTTCTTCTCACAATGTACATAATCTATTTTCGACTGGGATGCTATTCCAGCGTCCTGTTTCTATGGGTAAATAATGATTACATGTTCTGAATTTCAGAAGGTTGGTCCACAATTTTTCGGGTAATTTAATAAAGTATTTTTCCAAATTTAAAGTTTGTTTAAAAATAGAATATGTTTTGCCTTTGGATGTAGACTCGATGTTGTTATGCCATGTTTGTAGGTACTGGTCTAGTTGCCTTCGTTTAACATGCTCAGTTAGTATTTTTACGGATGGGAAACTTTTCGACATATAAATATCGGTCATGCCGCGCATCAAGCGAACGCTTTACCACTGGGCTACATGCTACCCTAGTCTGAAAGGAAGAGCGGTGACTACACGTTATAAAAGCCTCTCAAACACATACAACCCTTCACTTTAAAGTTAAAGTTTGTTTTGTTTAACGACACCACTTGAGCACATTGATTAATTAATCATCGGCTATTGGATGTCTCCACTTTAAAAGTCAACAAAACACTACCTCACAATAAATTTGTGTTAATTACAATTATTTCTTAAAAGTGTTAAAAGACAGTTATGAATTTTTTTCAATCTGATTTCATTATATAGGTCATAATAATTTCACCGGAGCACATTCTTTATGACACGATTATTGCATAATAAATCGGATATTAAATTGGTTACCATTTCATACCATTTTAACCTTAATTGGATATAAGCCTGAAAATAAGTTGAAATAATAATTGTTAAAAATCTTCTGCAACATGGCGTATCTTCGTAATATAGTGCAGGTAGGAATGTACCAATTTCTTGGATTGATGCGGAGACAATACCTGTATGGAGATAGGTATTTTGGATGTGTTCTCATTGCTCTACTTCAGAGGTAGGGCGTAGCCCAGTGGTAAAGCGCTCGCTTGATGCGCCGTCGGTCTAGGATCGATCCCTGTCGGTGGGCCCATTGGCTATTTCTCGTTCCAGCCAGTGCACTACGACTGGTATCTCAAAGGCCGTGGTATGTGCCATACTGTCTGCCGGATGGTGCATATAAAAGATCCCTTGTTACTAATGGAAAAATGTAGCGGGTTTTCTCTCTAAAACTATATGTCAAAATTACCAAATGTTTGACACTCACTAGCCGATGATTCATAAATCAATGTGCTCTAGTGGTGTCGTTAAACAAAATAAACGTTTTGTTCTACTTCACTATACATTGTACTCATTATACAATTATCAGTTTTGGTCAGTTTGAACCAATATTTCATCATACGATAGGTACGTTCATGCACCAATGGATATCTACCTAATTCAAAATAAATCATAATATTGCTTGTACATCCTTTAACTTTTAGAACATTTTTACAAAAATCAAGGTGAATGTTTTCAATTAAATCTGCTTTTTGAAAACCCCAAATTTCACAACCATAGAACAGTACGTTAGCTACATACGTATCAAATAACGCCAACAATGAACTTTGGTTTAAAAACAAGGGCTTGGAACTTTTCTTCATTGCAAAACATGCTTTTCTTCCTTGTTCAGATATACATTTTATAGCATGTGAAAATTTGCAGGTAAAATGTAGGACAATACCAAGATAGTTAAATTGGTCTACTACTTCGACCGAGTCACCATCATAGGACCATTTTTCATCATCTAGTAATTTACCACGTTTTCTGAAAATCATAATTTTGGTTTTTGTTTTATTTACATTTGTTATTATAAAGGAACAATGTGTCAAGCATATGCTGTAATCCATATATACTTTCAGAGAAAATAACCATAGCATCTGCAAAGAGTAACAGAAAAACACTGAGATCTCTAAACATAGTATCAGGGCAACCCTTAACAATAAATTCATTTTCTAGGTCATTTAGAAAGAGTGAAAAAAGTATCGGTGATAAAACTTCACCTTGCATTAGGCCAATGGTATTTTTAAAGAAATCAGATCTAAAACCATTTACATTTATGCAGGATCTAACACAGTTATACATAGATTTTAATACTTTTAACAGTTTGCCATTAATTCCGTACTTAAATAGTTTGGTCCACAGATTATATCGATTCACAGAGTCAAACGCTTTCTTATAATCCACAAAACAGCAATATAATTTACCATTATAACCTATATTTCGTTTGCGCTTTTAGGACATCATTGATCGATTGACACGGAGACAATGGGTTACGCAAAGAGGAAACGGCTTACCTGAATTTCTTTTTTTGTAACCCACAAATGGGTTGTTGTGGCTGAGCAAGTATGACTTGTTAAATAGTGAACTAGAAACTTGTTCTACTGAAAACAAAGGAAAGGAAATATTTTATTTAACGACGCACTCAACACATTTTATTTACGGTTATATGGCGTCAGACATATGGTTAAGGACCACACAGATATTGAGAGGGGAAACTCGTTGTCGCCACTTCATGGGCTACTCTTTTGATTAGCAGCAAGGGATCTTTTATATGCACCATCCCACAGACAGGGCCTTTGTTACACCAGTTGTGGAGGACTGGCTGGAATGAGAAATAGCCTAATGGGGCCACCGACGGGGATCGATCCTAACCGACCGCGCATCAAGCGAACGCTTTACCACTGGGCTACGTCTTGCCCCTAAAGGACTAGGAAGGAAGGAAATATTTTATTTAACGACGCACTCAACACATTTTATTTACGGTTATATGGCGTCGGACATATGGTTAAGGACCACACAGATATTGAGAGGAAACCCGTTGTCGCCACTTCATGGGCTACTCTTTTCGATTAGCAGCAAGGGATCTTTTATATGCACCATCCCACACACAGGATAGTACATACCACGGCCTTTGTTACACCAGTTGAGGAGCACAGGCTGGAACGGTGGGCCCACCGACGGTGATCGATCCTAGATCGATCGCGCATCAGGCGAGCGCTATACCACTGAGCTACGTCAATACGATCGAACCAATGTTCACGCCCATTCATAGTAAATCTGAACTGTAATTGAATAGTGGTCATTCATAACCGGTTGTCTCCGGCGTTCAGTAGTCAGTACAATGCTACACGCGAACATTCGGTTGCGTTTAAAAAGGGTTGCAATTATTTATAGCGTATAAATCGTTTTTTGTATATTAAATTAAATTTGCACGCAGTTGATGGGTAACCTTATATTAATGTTGCTGCGGCACAATCAATGTCATGACCAGACGTTTGTTATTGTAAACTGTTTAAATAATTAAATTGTAGCAATTTCTCTGAATCTATTTTAACAAATACCTCGAAGATTATTAACTTAACCTACTTCTAGTAATTTTGTTTCCATATATTATCAACGTCTGAAGACTGTTTATTTGTTGGAAGCGGATTCCACAGCGAACAATAGGCGGAGCTAACTACACTGTCTATCAGTCGTGTTACGGGGCGAAAGGAAAATATTTAAAGTTGGGGGGGGGGGGGGGGGGGGGGGGGGGGGGGGCGGGTGAGAGGCCATGGCTCCCATCACCCATGACTACACCAATCCTTCCAGCCGGTGCCTAACGACTGATATATACAATATACTGGTGCGATTGAAAACATATTTTATTGCATATAATACAAAGAAAGAAAGAAATGCTTTATTTAACGACGCACTCAACACATTTTATTTACGGTTATATGGCGTCAGACATATGGTTAAGGACCACACAGATTTGGAGAGGAAACCCGCTGTCGCCACATAGGCTACTCTTTTAACGACAGACAGCAAGGGATCTTTTATTTGCGCTTCCCACAGGCAGGATAGCACAAACCGATGTAGACCGATGGCTAACCACGACGCCACCGAGGCCGGTCATGCATATAATACACACACACACACACACACACACACACATACACACACACACACATACATACTTACAAACTGTTTCATGCACGTAAGCGGGATCGACCGCGTAGATTGTAGGCCCCATGCATGTGGTTGAGTTAAAGGACATCCTTTTTATGGATGCCTCAATAGCTCAGAGCGCATCGTGGTAGGTCTACAATTTGCGGACGATTCGGTGCCACAGGTTCGAGTCCCAGCAACGGTATGGGACAATTTGTGAGGCCAGAAAGGATTTAATTATCCCCTGCGCCAGTGCGTTAATGTCTATGTATGTAACAGTCAACCTCGACATACATAAATTACATAGATATTCATACATCCATACATACTAGCCAGTGCCAGGTCTGCCCACTGTTTCATGCACGTAAGCGGGATCGACCGCGTAGATTGTAGGCCCCACGCATATGGCTGAGTTAAAGAGCATCCTTTTTATGGATGCCTCAGTAGTTCAGAGCGCATCGAGGTTAGTCTACAATTTGCGGGCGATTCGGTGCCACAGGTTCAAGTCCCAGCAACGGTATGGGACAATTTGTGAAGCCAGAAAGGAGTTAATTATCCTCTGCGCCAGTGCGTTAATATCTATGTATGTAACCTCGAGATACATACATACATACATACATACATACATACATACATACATTGTTTTGCTTTGTACTGCATTAAGGCACACTATAGCTTAGTCAATCGGATTCTACGCGCCAATTGTTTTTAGGGGCCGACCATCAGCACCGGCTTTGGGCGTGTATATATAATTTTAAATATGTACATATTCATTTTACTGAACTACATTATCTTTGTTTGCATGTCAGTAAAACTGGTCGTGGTTGGTTTAAAAACAAAGTATCATGGTTATCAAGATTAACTAAGATTGTCAATAGCAGCTACACTAATCAAATGTGGCTAATACACGACCTGTCTGATACGTGGTCTCTGTGTTGAAGGATTTAGCTTCTTTTTTTTCCTCTACTTTTTTCAGTTTTTCCTCATCTCTCTTTTTTAAAAGTATAATTCCCCAAGAGTGATAGCTTATGTAAAAGAAGAAAACGAATTCTTTCATTTCCCAGTTCTGTCTTCTTTGCGTTAGCCTGTCAGTGTATCTTGATGTAGGTCACTTTTAGTTCCTACATCTGTTATCTCAAGAGCCGTTTCGAGCCCGTCTAGAGTAAATCGAATGTAGCTCATTCGTACAGACCGGCCACCGTGGCGTCGTGGTTAGGCCATCGGTCTACAGGCTGGTAGGTACTGGGTTCGGATCCCAGTCGAGGCATGGGATTTTTAATCGAGATACCGACTCCAAACCCTGAGTGAGTGCTCCGCAAGTTTCAGTGGGTAGGTGTAAACCACTTGCACCGACCAGTGATCCATAACTGGTTCAACAAAGGCCATGGTTTGTGCTATCCTGCTTGTGGGAAGCGCAAATAAAAGATCCCTTGCTACTAATCGGAAAGAGTAGCCCATGTAGTGGCGACAGCGGCTTTCCTCTCAAACTCTGAGTGGTCCTTAACCATATGTCTAACGCCGTATAACCGTAAATAAAAATGCGTTGAGTGCGTCGTTAAATAAAACATTTCTTTCCATTCGTACAGCGCTGGCTTGACGCACAGCGGGCTATAGGATCGATCAACAACACTCGACCCAGTGGCTATTTTACGTTGTAACTAGTGCTCCGCCCCCAATATATCAATGGCTGTGCGATGGTTAAAGTGTGCTTTGTTTAACGACACCGCTAACCGCTATTGGATGTCAAACATTTCGTAAATTTTACTCATAGTCTTCAAAAGAAAACCCGCTATATGTTTCCAATTCCATTTTCCATTAGGTATCTTTTAGAGTGGTGGATCCAGAAAATCCATGTAGGGGGTGGAGCCCAATGACATGAGGCGGAATGCCAAGGAAACTTTGGGGGAGGTTTGGAGGGAATGAAAATTAATATATAATAAAATTATAACTGTCGCAAAATTTAGGGGGGGGCGGGACCCTGCTCCCCCCCCCCCCCGATCCGCCTCTGTTTTATATGCACTTTTGCAGACATACAAACATACTACGACCTTTGATATACCAGTCGTGGGGTATTGGTTGAGATGGGGAAAAAACAAGTCGGTGAATGGGTCCATCCAGTAGGCTCGACCCTACGACTAATTCACTCCGACAAGCACTCTACCGACTGTGTAAAATCCTGCCCCGACCGTGGTAATTGTCGTACTGTTCCCAAGATCCTGTTTACACAAGATACCAATAGTGCAGAGTATGAATGAGCACCATAGAGGTTACCGTTACTGTTACTATTGTTGGTGGTGGTGGTGATACGTGATACTGCTACTACTGCTACTACTGCTACTGCTACTATTACTGCTACTGCTACAACAACAACTACTGCTGCTACTGCTGCTTCTACTACTGCTGCTGCAGCTGCTACTACTACTACTAGTAGTATCAGTAGTAGTAGTAGTAGGCTAGTAGTATACTATTGTTGCTGCTGCTACTAGTGTTCTTGCTGTTACTTCTACTACTTTTGCTGCTGCTGCCGCTGCTACTACTACTACTGCTGCTACTACTACTGCTAAGAAGGTTTATTTTCTGGTTCAGATGCTTGTTCGGTATATTTCACATTATGTTTTGTTCAGTGTTAAGGGGAAGAGTGACAAAAACGTGTATATCTGAAGTTTTGCAATGCGTGTGCTTTGTAAACAAAATGTGTTTTATCTAATATCATAGATTGCAACGCTCCTCTGGTCACCTCAAAGTGTAGCTCGTGTCCTTCTGTTAGCATTATTTATGACCAAACACCATAACTAATTCCATTTCAAAATTCTCTCCTAAGAGAGAGTCATATATATTCAAATTTTATGATATGATGTTAAAAGGATAAAAAGACATTTTGCCCTTCGTGTAAAAGAAATGTAAACCAAATTATGACTGGGACGCTGCGGCACTTGATTGTGTCTTTATTTCTGCAGGGAGAACCGTTGACAAAGACGCGCTGCTCTCGGATGATGCGGCCAGATTGCAGACGACTTTAATAGCACGTGGTTTAATAGGGAACTCTTAAACGAACCCATCGATCCACGGACGTGTTGTACAAAGTATTCCTGGTCTTGATTATCTCGGCATTTCTCTTTAATATAATTTACTGCAGACTTGTTACATGAATTTGTCATTGCCACTACACCATTGTAATATTTCTAATTGTTGTTGTTGTTTTTGTTGTTGTTGTTTTTGGGGGGGGTTTTTTTGGGGGGTTTTTTTTTGGGGGGGGGGGTTCTGTTTGGTAATTTAGCCCCCGCTAAACACATTTAACATCAGAGTGGTCGGTTTCAAAGCAGTGGCTCTCAGTTATGCGCCGTGACCAAGTTTAAATAAGTAGCCTATCAGTAGTTTCGGTATTGTAGTAATTCAATACCACAAAAAGACATTTCTAATATAGTACTTAGTTTTAAAAGTACTAAATTATTTGTATAATTCCCTCATGCAGGTAGAACAGGGTGATAATATGCGCTCTTCGTGCCGACGACTACAGGGAACTGGAAGTTTAGAATATAAATAAGACACGACGAAAGGTCGCCTGCAGGCAGCGTCTAATATAGAACACTGTAAATAAAACATTTTTTTAGAAGGACAAAAAAAGGTTTTAGCAAGTAATTAGTAACAAATGTGAGTTTTCACTGAAATTACATTGGTATATATTTAAAAAAAAAAAAAAATTGGGGGGGGGGGTTGTGGGTTTTTTTGTGTTTTTGTGGGGGGGGGGGTTGGGGGGTTACAAGCTTCGTAAATAAGATGTCAGGTTTTGTCATCTATTTCTGTATTTTCATTTCGACTTATTTTCGTGTTTATATCCAATTAAGGTTCAGCTATCTGGGCTGTCTGTCCAGGACAGTGGGTTAGTGGTTAGTGGTTAGTGAGAGAGAAGAGAGTGTAGTGGCCTTACACCTACCCATTGAGTCGTTAAAACTCGCTCTGGGTGGGAGCCGGTACCGGGCTGCGAACCCTGTACCTACCAGCCTGTAGTCAGATGGCTTAACCACGACGCCACCGAGGCCGGTATTTGTGTATATTGAGCTTGAATACAAACTCACAGCACAGTGACAATGTAAAACATGTTGCCGTGGAATACTATTTATAGTAACTAAAAATTATTGATTGTATTCATATTTCAGTGCAGTGAAACTAGCTTAGTTATTTTAGAAGCCCACAGTCATGATTGCTATCATCTTTGCATATGTCGTCAATATAGAAAAACAATCACAGTCTCTACATTTTTGCAGTGGATTCTGATTAACTTCGCCTTAGCTTGTAGAGCTATGGTGGAAAAGCAAACGTTTAGCAATACTAAGCTCCCTTCGGGTTTTTTTATAAGTGATCACTCCACGACTGGTATATCACAGGCCATTATTTCTTGTATCCAGGATTTGCGTTTAAGGATACGTTGATGCTAATCGGCTGGTTAAACTCATAAACACATCTCGATTGTCGAAATGTTCAGTGGAGTTGTATACCTAGGATAACGTGCTTGAACATAATAATGCTGAATACATGAGCACAAAAATAAATAATATCATCAGCATCGATAAAGATATTCTGACAAAAACAAATTAACCATGCGCACACTTTTGTATAACCAGTGCACCACGACTGGTATATCGAAGGCCGTGGTATGTACTGTGGGATGGTGCATATAAAAGATTCCTTGCTGCTAATCGAAAAAAGTAGCCCATGAAGTGGCGACAGCGGGTTTCCTCTTTCAATATATGTGTGGTCTGTGGCTGACGCCATATAACCGTACATAAAATGTGCTGAATGCGTCGTTAAATAAAACATTTTTTTTTTTTTTTTTACTTTTGTATAAAATACTAAAACCGCAATTAATTTTACAATCCGTGTTTCTTTTTTTAGCACGAGGAATCTGATGTTCGTATGCTGCTGCTGTTGTTGTTTTTGTTTGCTTCTTCTGCTGATACTGTTGCTGTTGTTGTTGTTGTTGTCGTCGTCGTCGTTGTTGATGATACTGATTGATATATACATTTCTGCTGAAGATTTGTTTCCAGATAAAACAAGTAAACAAGTACTGCTAAAGCAATACATGTCCCTTACCGGGCCCAATAAATGTTCATATCTTCTAAATTCTAGGGCCATAAGAACATGATAAAACTAATATACACAAAATGCCCTCCGTTCATAATGTTGAGGCATTGCCCTGAACATTAATCCGTAAACTGTTATATCCTAAGTTCAAGGGTCATAATTCTGTCAAAAATTAATGAATGAACGAATGAATGAATGAATGAACGAACGAACGAACGAACGAAAGAACGAACGAACGAACGAACGAACGAACGAAATAACGAACGAACGAACGAACGAACGAATGAATGAATGAACGAACGAACGAACGAACGAATGAATGAATATTTAACGACACCCCAGCACAAAAATACACATCGGCGATTGGGTGTCACAAAAGGCGAGTATATAGAGAATAACTAGTTAGTGACGTCGGGTATCTTGTTTTATCCTGTGAAAGTAAGAATGGGAAATTCCGCGAGGACCGTAGAAACGATATCTGGAGGGTAAGGTATAATCTCTAGCGATTGGTGCACAGTCTCCAGTAAGTGTGTGTGTGTGTGTGTGTTGGGGGGGGGGGGGGGGGTCAAAATCCAGATCAGATTTGTATCTTTATGTATGTAGAGTAGGACAAAAAAACGTACGTTTGTTCTCAAGTGGGGAAGCACAGTTACCAAATGTTTGATACCCAGTAGCCGATGATTAATAAATCAACGTGTTCTAGTGCTCAAACTTTGTTAACAGTATACATCCGGTCGGTGGCCCCATTGTGCTATTTCTCGTTCCAGCCAGTGCACCACGACTGGTATATCAACGGCCGTGGTATGTACTACCCTGTCTGTGGGATGGTGCATTTAAAAGATCCCTTGCTGCTAATCGAAAATAGTAGCCCATGAAGTGGCGACAGCGGGTTTCCTCTCTCAATATCTGTATGGTCCATAACCATATATCTGACGCCATATAACTGTAAATAAAATGTGTTGAGTGCGTCGTTAAATAAAACATTTCTTTTGTATACATCCGCACCCCGGTCTGTCTGTGTGGTCTTGTCGACAACGTAGTAATAAAGTCGATTATCAACCACTTGACCAAATATGTTAGAAACACACGACAATCGCGTTATCCGTACACACCCGTGTTACTGCTTAAACTCGACGAAGTGTTGAAACAAAGTTTATGTTCCTTTGATAATACCAAAGGGTTATACTGACGATGATATCGGAGAAAATATAACGACATAAAAGGCACTGAGTGCATTTAACAGATTCTGGGATAACAAATTGGATCCTGCTTGGCTTTGATGTTCGGAGTATAAGCAGTTAAACTGCAGACGGCAAATGTTTGATAACAGTCTAGAAAGTTCAACAATTGCTACTTCGTTCGTATTTCTTAATTATCTGATTTCTATGGAAACTTAAGAGTACTAGTATTAACATCTTGTCTTTGATTTTACCCGTTTCGATAGGATATTTATGTGAAGTTAATTAGTGTTTGTATGTTTGCATGAACGGATCGTGAAACTGATATACCTGTAGGCGAGCTCGAAACAATACAGGTATTTTCTCATCATTTGATAATAAAACGAGTTTTTCAGGAAAATGTGAGCTATAGTCTGTAAAGGCGACGTCACACGATACGAGTGCTTCGTGCACGAATAGCCACGAGAATAGCCGATTGTGACAAGACAAGTATTACGATTTCATCCGAATCATCGGTTGTTATCCAATCGGCTATTCTCGTACAAGGCACTCGTATCGTGTGGCTTAGCCTTAATGGTGATATATTTTATTGTAAAGGGGTGTTGCCACATTACGATTTCTGTAACAACGACTTGTGGCAAGTAGAGAATAGAAACGAAGGGAATAGAACATGTTCTAATTACGATTTGGGGGTCCACACGCTACAGTTCAAGTCTTCTACAAATCGTACCTACACGATTTGGGGGTCCACACGCTACAGTTCAAGTCTTTTACAAGACGTACTTACACGATTTGGGGGTCCACACACATTACAGTTCAAGTCTTCTACAAATCGTACCTACACGATTTGGGGGTCCACACGCTACAGTTCAAGTCTTCTACAAGTCGTACCTACACGATTTGGCGGCCCAGACGCTACAGTTCAAGTCCTCTACAAGTCGTACCTACACGATTTGGGGGTCCACACGCTACAGTTCAAGTCTTCTACAAGTCGTACCTACACGATTTGGCGGCCCAGACGCTACAGTTCAAGTCCTCTACAAGTCATACCTACACGATTTGGGGGTTCACACGCTACAGTTCAAGTCTTCTACAAGTCGTACCTATGTGGGGCGGAATCCAGCTCAGTCGAAATAGAGGTAGTACTGAACCAAATAACTTCCGGCTGGGTCAAATTTCGAGGTGCACCGAACTTTTGATAGAGAAGTGAACACCACAAGTCCTGTGATTTGTTATAAATGTGAGTGTGTTGGTTGTAAAAAATAATAGTTTCATCTGGGTAAAACAAAAGTGCAATTTTATTTCATCTAGTACCAATGTGTCAAGTAGCCTTGTGCTTGAAACATGTATGGGGTACCTGTAAAAAAAAGTACTCGAATTTTGTGCGAAACTAGGGTAGTCATAGACGCTACCCGTTATCTCAGAAACGAGCAGCTTGACCCCCATTTTTTTCTGATTCACTTTAAGTGTAAGGGGTGGTAGTATTTATATCCGTGGCGTTTATGTCGGTTGATACGTTGCAGGTAGGAGTTTTAGCCACATATGTTACTATTGTCGTCTATGGGATTTGATTTGGTAGTATACACCCTAGAGCCCGTTAGTTGGGACAGTTCGTGCTGCCGCAGCGCTCGCCTCTGGTGCTTTGATCGTAGCATCGAATTCCTTCCATGGACCTATTCTCTAATGGGTTTTCCCCGTCCCAGCCAGTTCCCCGCGACTTGTATATCAAAAGATGTGGTATGTGTTGTTCTGTCTGTGGGAAATAAAAGATCCCTTGCTGTTAATGGAAAAAATGAAGCGGCTTTCCCCTCTGAGTTACAACGATCAAATATCTGACGTCCAACAGCAGATGATTCAACTTGCTCTAGTGGTGTCTAAGCAAAACAAATTTAACTTATTCTTTTTTCGTTATTATATATAACTCAAAAGAATTTAAGGGTCAAAAATTTATAACCAAATAAGTTTCAGAGTGTATTAGATTGATGATGTAAACTACACCAAAAATTTAATTTATTGTTCCATATTTACAAAAAAACACAAATAAACGTCACTGTATACAAGAAAGTCACATGACATGCTGTCAAAGTTGAAGGTTGTCAAACATGGATTTTACACATTAGAACATTCGTTTAATAGTGTGTGAATCCACCCCTGGCGCGAATACACTCGACACCTCGTTGCCTCATGCTGTTGATCAGACGTCTGAAGAACTCTTGGGGAATGGCCTGCCACTCTGCCGTAAGAAGTTGACCCAGATCATGAAGGTTGGCCGGAGGGGCATGGTTATCCCGAACTCTCCTGCCTAATTCGTCCCAGGCGTAATCTATTGGGGCCAAGTCAGGCGAATATGATGGCCAATCCATCCTGGCGATACCTTGTTGTCTGAGAAAGTCCGTTACCACCCTGGCGCGGTGGGGTCTGGCATTGTCATCCTGCAGAACTGCCCCCCCCCCCCCCCCCCCCCCCCCCCCCCGCCGCCAATCTGCTGAAGGCCTGGGAGAACCAACGGCCGGATAATCTCATTCAGATAGCGGATTCCATTCAGATTGCCATCCACCACATAGAGGGGGGTCCTGTGGTGGATAGCGATGCCGCCCCACACCATGACGCTGCCACCACCGAACCGGTGACGTTGTCTAACGTTAACGTCAGCGAAGCGCTCCCCAGGACGTCTGTAGACACGAACCCGACCGTCGTTGACTGGAGACTAAACCTGGACTCATCAGTGAACATCACTCGACCCCACTGAACACGTTGCCACCGCAGATGAAGTGTGCACCAGTGACGTCTGGCCGTTCTGTGACGTGGTAGGAGTGGTGGTCGAACAGCCTGGCGACGGCAGCGTAGATTATTGGCTCTCAGACGATTGCGTATGGTTTGATCAGACACTCGAGTTCCAGTCGCAGTCCGCAGATTGTCACGTAATCGGCGTGCAGTGGTTGTGCGTTGACGTAGAGCCATATTGGTGATGTAGCGGTCCTCTCTATTTGTAGTGCTTCGGGGTCTTCCCGAACGTGGACGATTTCGAACAGAATTCGTTGCTTGGTACCGTTGCCACAGTCGGCCAACGACACTCTGACTGACACCAAGTATCAGAGCAACATTTCTTTGCGTATTGCCATCCTGAAGCCAAGCAATAGCCCTTCCTCGATCTTCGATAGTCAGTTGACGTCGTACCATTGTCGAATTTGGAGTGTGCACCGTACACGAACGCAAGCTCCAATTATACGGAAATTCAGCATTGGGAACATGGAATACACGTGCAAAGCGTGCAAATGAAGCGCTTTGTGAAAAAGCAAGTTATGGGCACTTAGCAGACCTTTCGCTTTCGCCCTAATTTACGTGCAAATGTAAGCATGTTTTCGCCATTAGAACTAGTCGACAGTGTCAATGACAGTGGATTTTAATTCATTTATGGGTTGCTTAGACCCACTTTCGTCAAAATGGAACAATACCATGCGTGACATTATGGTCTAGCTAATATAATTGACATTCAGAAAATAATGTCGAAAATATCGTCTGACCCTTAAATTCTTTTGAGTAGTATATATACAAAAATCATAATGAAATAACGCCCCTCAAAAGATTAAACACGTGATTACGAGGAACAAGATGTAATTCAAAGACAGGGTACTTCAACCCTGATAATTAAAAAATGGCAACGGTGTCACGAAATAGAATCGCCCCCGTAACATTTTCGCCCCTCGGCGAATCTATTCCGAAATAAAACCTCCCCCCTTGAAATAGAATCGCCCCGACCCACGAAATAGAATCACCCCCATAAAATATTCGCCCCTTACTCATTTTTAGTTATTCTGTCATTTAATGAACAATATTCAGGTAAATTATTGTTGAACATATTTATATCACTGTTATGTTTTATACACGTGAGCATGCCACACACGCGCACACACACATACATAGACACACACACGCACATATACATACATATACACATATGATACAGACCCTCGCAAAGATAAACACACGCACATACACACGCACACATCCAACTTCAGTTACTGGAATAATGTAGCCTATTAATTATGCATTTGAATTGTCAAATATTTGTAAGCAAATATAATGAAAGTTTATAGCTAGATACTTCTTCAAGAATTGTTTGTTTCCTTTCTGCAAACAGTAAACACCTGTCTTAATGTGGTGGTACTAAACATTTTATATCTGTTATAACGCTACTAAAATGATGTTCTTAGATGATATTTTACATATACGCCACTACATCAGTAGAATCACTTGTATAATGGATAATAAAGTGACCCCTATAATTATATAATTCAGTTTACAATAGAAGTCGTCACTACAAGCGAAACATATTATCTGAGTTTTATATATTTGACGGAGAGTATATGTTTATTGTGCGCAAGAATAATATATAGCACGAGACCGCGTAGCGGTCGAGTGGTATATATTCTTGCGCACAATAAACAAGTGCAATAAATAGGAACGAAAAAAACGTATGTGAAGTTCTGTATTTATTACATACCTTCTTTAGTTTATTTATTTATTTTAAAATTAATAAAATAATAAAATAATAATAAACATTCAAGGGAGCTAACTCTCAAACAATAATATGGGGGATTCCCCCAAAAATAGTTCAGGCTTTTATTGGACATATGTTCAATAAAAGATTTTTTAATTGCACGGATCGGAATGGTCTTTATTACTATACTAAGATTGAATGGATATGTAATAAATAAGGATATTTCTCTATTTTTTCGATGATTATTAAAGACAGCACATAATTTGTATGCGTATGGACTATGGTAGAAATAGATCATCGTCCTATATATAACACATTATATAGGGGGGGGGGCGAATATATTTGGAGGGGGGGCGAGAAATAAATCCGCCGGCCGGCGATTTTCTAGGGGGGGGGGGGCGAATATATTTCGCGACACCGGCAAAAATATGCCGAGGAATAATAAGCTCCACCTCATTTTTCACGGCAGGTTTGGAAGAGAGGATTTGAAATGTATTAGTATTTTAGACGCACACACACACACAAAATTTTATTAAGAAAAGTGACATAGAAAATCGAAAGGTCCACGGCAAAATACATGCTGCTGAAAATTGACAACACCGGTGTATTCTTCACAGCATTGTCGATTGCCGTAGTTAATTGCCAGGGTTCGTAAGATCATTCTGTAAGATTGCACTGGCGTAGGAAGCGGGAGGGGGGGGGGGGGGGTGAGGGACCCACTTTTCAGATATTTTGCTTTATATTTGCTTTTTTATAGTGTAAAAGTGTGTAAATATAAAAGTCCCCCCTCCCCCACCCCACCCCACCCCACCCCACACACACACTTTTTGGCATCTTCCTACGCCACTGGATTATTTATTCTTCAAAGAGCAATGCTTTACGACTGGTATACTAAAATCCATGCTATGTGTTATTTATTCTATTAGAAGATCACTTGCAGCTAATTGAAAAGAATAGCTAATGTGGCGGCAGTGGATTTAGTCCTTTGTGATTCAAGTACATTCACAATCGCGCCGGCCGAATTTCGCCTTTGCATTTTTTACATTTGATACTGAACCCGCCAGTATCTCCAAAATATCCCATATTCTATTTTTCTTTTAAATGTTGTATATAATCTGTTATAGAACTGTTAGCGATCTTTATGACATAATTGGAATTTCTTTATCTTTTTAGAAAAGAAAGGAATCTAGTTTTAAAATTATCGTCTTTCGCTGCATTCTTGAAATACCACTGTTTTTTATTATTATTCATACCAGCATATCGAGAGCCTGAAGTACATTTTAATCAAGTCTATTTTAACCGTCAGTATTATCTTGATTTGGAAACAATAAACTTCCCTCAAATTAATGTTTTTCATTCAGCGGTTGCTAGTATTGTTCTTTTATAAAACTGTATTGATTCAAATAGTGTAACAGATTCTTACAGATCGTTTAGCTTTCATCGCGTGAAACGTATCTAATTTGTTTTTTGTTGTTGTTTGTTTGGGGTTTTTTGTAGCGGTGATCGCAGTACGTCTGAAAACATATTCCATTCAATGACATTTTTCGCTTTAAAGAGTTTTCAGTTTGTGAATGATAGCTACATGCTTGCAGCGTATAAAATGTGTAGCCTCAAGTTCTGTTGACAAAATAATTAGTTTTAATCTCAAATCTGACTTTAGATTTAGTTGGTATGAGAGTTCTATTTGGGTTTTTCAACCCTGGGGCAGCAGCCGTACATTTTTATTAAAGTAGATGAGTTAATATAAATGAGACTAGAAGGGAAATATTTGCAGCGCCAAGGACTTTCATGAATAGTAATAACACCCCCCCCCCCCCCACACACACACACATACAAACCCACACAAAACAAAACACAAAAAACAAACCAACCAAAGAACACCAACAACAACAAACAAACAAGATATCTTTTATATGCACCATCCCACCGATAGGATAGCATATACCAAGGCCTTTGGTATACCAGTCGTGATCCATTGGCTGGGCTTAGAAATAGCCCAATGGGCCTACTGACAGGGATCGATATCAGACCGACCCCGCATAAAGCGAGCGCTTTACGACTGGGCTACATCCCGCTTCGTCCAACATTACCTGACTAGTGTTCTACACATTGGCTTAGAAAGTTATTTTGTTTTGTTGGGGTTTTAGGGTGGGATTTTTTGTTGTTGTTGTTTGTTGTTGTTATGGTTGTTTGGTTGTGGCTTTTTGGTGTGTATGTGGGGGAGGGGGGGGGGGGGTTGTTGTTTGTGACAGGTTTTCAGATGGTGTGCATCCCTGTATGGGTATAAAGTATCTTACAGGTATTCCGAATATGAGTAAAGCTGAAATTAGTCCGCATCATTTTATATAAAATACCCAGTTTGAATTAGATGGACTATTGCAGCATGGTTCTGATGTAGTTGGCGCGTTGCATCATAGACGAACAATGACGTGTACCCAATCTAAACCGATATTCTGCTGTCAGATGTAAACACATTGTGAGCAGTGGATGCCGGCCAAGTTCACCGTGCATGTTATAACGGGTGGTTCTTCTGTTAACACTAACTAGTTATTTATGGAACCCCATTTTCACGCTTTATGCTAGTGTCAGACTACCAACTGCCTGCAGAAAGTTGGCCAACGTTCTGCTGTCACGACTTCTACGACTATTCAGTCGCTAGTCTGAGCGCTCTTACAACTCAATTCTCGTCATATAACTCATTAGTTGTTAATCTGAGCGCACCCATCCAAGTCGGGAGTGTGGGAAATTACAACGGAACCGTCGAGTTGGTTCAACTTTCTGATTAGAATGAAGTACTGACGCATATATTTTAAGACCCCAAACTGGTTCCAGATCTAACAGCTATAAGTATATTTTGGATAAATTAATCAAAGCTGAAACTTTAAAAATGTGGCATATTGCTCCTAGTGTCAATATGTTTCATTCTGAAAACGACTTATACAATGCAAGTGGTCACTGTATTTACAAGGCGACACCGATGTCGCCTTAAAGCCGCACACTCTAGTTCCATCCAGCGAAAATAAATTATAATTTGGTTAATCTACAAACCTGTAACACACTTAGATCACGTTTTTATCAAATGGAGTGAAAAAGCAGGTTTTATATCGATAAAAACCATGGGAATCCCCATGTCCCAATTGCTTGAAATAATTTTGAAAGTTTGTATTCTGATGTCACCGGTAGATGTCGCTCGAAGCACAACAATGCCTACGTCACGACAAATTTCACAGACTTGGGGTGCGTTCTTTTCACCTCTCCTGGACATGTTCCAACTGTTCTGTCCTGGTTGTATCCCCTCTCCAGATATCGTAGGACTTAGCAAAATTATTGGTTTTAGGGGTTTGTAACATTTTGTATTGAGATACTTACTTGTCTGAACTTTATTGTTACTGAAAATGTTCACGAACTGTGAAGAAAAATCTGACAAATGAACAACAACAAATCGGATGTTGATTGCGCGAACCGTGCACGAGAAAACAAACCGAACCAAAATGATAACAGTCACGTGGTATACCAACGTCTGTGACATTGAAATGGAAATATCCCGTCTAAAAATAGATTAGACCTTGTCTGCTCAACGGTTTTTTCTCAGACGTGCGTCCGTTTTTCAGAAATACGAAAAATGCATTTTGTGGTATTACAAACACCAGGATTACCAGGATTACCAAAAAACACTTCAGGTGAATGGAAATGTATATTCTAAATAATAAACGGTAAGTAAAGTGCAATTTTATTTGTGAAAAAAATGGGTTTAATAGCGAAAAACAACGCCGTAACTAGGGTGTGTCCCTTTAAGATTAATATCAACGCAAAGTCAAGTTGATCAAAGCGAAGTTTTAGCCCACTGGCTTTACTAGTAGCACGCTTTTAAAGTATGTTACATGCTACAGTGAAACTCCTCTAAACCGGACACCCTCTGGACCAAGTAAAAAATCCGGTTTTAAGAGGTATCCGGTTTAGATAGGTTTCACTGTATTTTAAAATTAGCAGGTGCAGTAAAATAAATACTAGTATACTCCTATGTAACAAAATAACCAAACAATATTAATAGCAATGCTAGCATACACGAAAATATATCGTATAATTGGTGTATGCCATTGGGGATACTTCTATCGATTGTTATATATTGTTTCATGTTGCTTCTCGTTCTGCTTTGACTTACTGTAAGACGGAAGCGATCGATATTAATAAGTAGCAGGTATTTTATACACAATGTTCGGTATTTGTGAATGGCAGTTCGTGAGACCAGAGCGGTTTTATACTGTTATTAATCCGTGCTGTACGCTCACAACAACTATCATTTACGTGGGAGTATGAGAATTCTTGGGGCTCCCGAAAGCTGTACAGCCTTCAGCTACAACTATTAAATATTCGTGATTACTACAGGCTGGAAAAGATTGACAAAAATATTACCTTTCATTTTAATGACTTGCTTTATTAATTTTTGAAATTATAAATTATGTCTTCTTTTAGGTGCTGATTCAGGAGAGGGTGCTAGCAGTGCCCCTCCCCACCCCCCGTCCCCACCCCCATAATTTTGAAGTGCCTCCAACCAATCCACTGTAGAACATGTAATGTGGATATTTCACCCCGTTTTCCGAATATAATATAATAACGCCAACAGCAAGTCCGTGGTTTGGTTAGATGTTGTTATTTCAACTCCAATATGAATAGTTATTATACACACACTATTGGATATAATATTCTCTTAAGTATAAATGACCTAATTCTTTATTTGAGAAATATATCTCAGTACTTCAGAACAACTGGCACGTGTGTACTAACGTACACTCATTGGCGGTTATATTAAGAACATATTTCTCGAAAACAAAACAGTAGGTGTATGTGAACTAACGTCTACTCCTAGATGTTGTTCTATGGATTCTCATACGATTACATATATTTCCATAAAACAATAGGTGTGCACATTGGCACTCCCATATGTTCGCTTGATCCGTAACAAATATTAACAATGCAGCTAGGGGAAGTCATAGAAGTAGCAATAAACAACATTGTTTTCCTAGTTCACTGTGGCAAGGTCAGATTAAGAATTAACCATAACTGTGTCGCCTTGTGGTATCAGGTAATTATATCGAACCAGTGACGCTAATTCAACTGAATATTACATTCTGTAACTACTGTAATGTTAATATTAAAACAATTAAAACAAATGTTACTCTAACGGAGTCTACGTGATGATGGTTGCACTGTCGAATTGTTGGCAGTGTTTTTTTTTGGTTTTTAATTTATGTTTATGTTTTGTGAAGCACTGTGCACTGATGTCACTTATGTTACATTCAGACTACCAACTGTCACATAATTTACCGTACTCTCGACCAGCGACGGCTGCGTTCAGATTAACAACTAATCGGTCGTAGGAGTTGTATACGACGAGAATCGAGTTGTAAGAGCGCTCAGACTAGCAACTGGACCGTTGTAGAAATCGAGAGATCGGCGAGTTAACCAACTTCGTCGTGACAGTTGGTGATCTAGTACTAGCATTAGACGAGCGTTATTTAGGTTTGTTCGTGGTGTAACTCTCAATTGGTGTTGTTATGCTTTCTTATTCGCTCATTCATTCATTCTTTCATTGTAAAGTTTTTGTTTATCTTATCATCTATACACTTGTTTGACAGTGACAACATGATGTTCATATTGTTGTATACCGTCCTTTTATTGAGCGTGCACCTTTGTTAGACAGCCAAAAGGTGATTTATCTTCCAGGAGGAAATTTCGTATTCATTACGTTTCATTTTAAATTGTGTCAAATGATTGATAAGATAGGTTCAGAAAAAGTGAATCGTGGGAAGCGGGCAGTGGGATTCTTTTTTCATCACACAGTACAAGACAAACAGAAGAGAAACACGAACCCCAAATTGCATCCATTACGTTTCAACAGAATACAAAAAGTGCGGGTGCCTTTACTTATTGACAGAAACAGTACATAATACACACACACACACACATACACACACACACACACACACACACACACACACACAGACAAAGACACATACACAGACACACACACACACAGACACACACACACATATACACACACACAGACACACACACAGACACACACACACATACACACACAGCCACAAACACACACACACACACACAGGCAGACACACATACACGCAGAGACACACACACAAAGACACACACACATACACAGACACACACAAACACACACACAAAGACACACACACACATACATACACACACACACAGACACATACACACAGACACACACACACACACACACACACAGGGTATATAAGGACTAATTAGTGACTGTGAGAGAAGTCTGTGTTGGAGATTCGAGCCCAGTACCCACTAACCTTAAAGGCGTCTAATGCCGGTTCATGTTATACTTTAAAAACAGTAATACGAAGAAAATTCCTCATTGGTACGCACGAAGTTCTTTCAAGATCGCCACTTCAGAAAGTACAATTAAAATACAAGCTTTACAGAAAACTCTAAAGATTGTGAAAGCTCTGTTCGGGTACTTAACGATAATTACGCTTAATTTATTATTGATAGTCACGTAAAACTGCAAATATATCTCACAGCTTCCCCATGTCCATGAAAAGAAATCAATTTGCCATTTAGCTAACCAGTGACGGGGCTTCTGTTCGCGCGGAGTAAGCTCAACCGTGATATACCATACTGTATAGTTCAGCATCGATATTAAAAAAGGTATCTTCCTTCATTTCATTTCATTTCAACTTATATGTTCGTGCTTATATCCAATTAAGCAAGAATATAAGCATGAAAATAAGTTGAAAAGAAATAGAAATTGTAGTAACTCTCTCTGCATTTATAATGTGGATGTTTTTGGAGCCACCGTGTCTTGCAGTAGCCTTTATCCCGTCGTATGCGCGTGACTATAACATAGTGCTCACCTTTCGGTCTAGTAGGCTTACACCAACGTTGTACACTAAATTTGGGTTAGAATAAGTAGACCATGAGCGTATGGGACAGAGAGTCCGAGGGCGCACGCACGTATGCTTGCACACACGCATATATATACACAAACAAATATACACACTATGAAATTGTGTAATTTTACGGGCAAAATTAAAGTTGTAGGGCAAATCTTTCTAATACGTTTTATTCTTGGTGGGGTTTTTTTTTGGGGGGGGGGTTTGTGGGGGGTTTTTTTGGGGGGGTTGTTGTTGTTGTTTGTTTGTTTGTTGTTGTTTTGGGGGGGGTTATGGAAAGGGTGTTGGGATTTGTATGTGTTTGTGTTTTTTGTTTTATTTATTTTTTATTTTTTTTTGGGAGGGGGCTTTTGTGTTTTTTATAACGAAACTCCATGTGTGGAAATCTGGGCACACTCAAACTTTTAGGCAAATTCATTCCTTCCGTCTCACCAGTAAACTGAAAAGAAAAAAGAAAGAAAAGACATGGCATACGCCCGTCTGTACGTCTTTAAGGGTCCTTGTAATAAACCAGGGACTTCCGTGTCAATGGTGGCGGTGGCGGTGGTGGTGGTGGTGGTGGGGGGTAATATACATGAAGGTATAATATTTCTGTTATGCAGTGTTCATAAAAAAGGGACAAAAAAAGAACCCAAGTGAAACTTCAGATTTTTCTTTTCTAAATGAATATTCCAGTAAAAACATTCTTTAAATCTCACGTAACACACCGGTTTTTTTTCTTTCTTTTTTAAACAATATTTATTGATGTTTGTGTTAACGTTGGCGATTGACCAATAGGCGATATAATACCTATATTAAGATCTCACCCTACATTTGAAAATTACACATTTTACATGGCAGAGAAAATAATACAACTGATTTAAAATAACAAGTAGACAGATAAACAAGACGTGAATATTGTAGTTGGGGACATACAGACAGACAGACAGACAGAGAGACAGACAAACAAACACACAGAAAGAGAGAGAGACAGACAGACACAGAGAGAGACAGACAGACAGCCAGACACAAAGAGAGAGAGAGAGACAGACAGACAGACAGATATAGAGACAGACAGACAGACAGATAGACATATTTAGACAGAGAGAGAGAGAGCGAGAGAGAGAGAGAGAGAGAGAGAGAGAGAGAGAGACAGAGAGACAGACAGAAAATAGACAGACAGACAGACAGACAGACAAAGACAGACAAACAGACAGAGAGGGGGGGGGGTAGATAGATCAGAAATTGTCAAAGCGTCTGCTTCCAACTATAAACTGTTGAATCATTTTGATCATCTCAGCATTCTCTTGACCGTTTTTTGTAGATTAAATGTAAAAATAAACTTTTTAATGATGGTGACAGGTTTAGCATAAGCTAATCTTCCAACGTTAAACGTTTTATACTGCTTGGATGGGATGAATCACTGTTTTTATCATGTCAGAAAATGTTAACATTATTGGCAATAGGAATTGATTTGGTCTGAGAAGACCGGCCTCGGTGGCGTAGTGGTTAGGCCATCGGTCTACAGGCTGGTAGGTACTGGGTTCGGATCCAGATACCGACTCCAAACCCTGAGTGAGTGCTCCGCAAGGCTCAGTGGGTAGGTGTAAACCACTTGTACCGACCAGTAATCCATAACTGGTTCAACAAAGGCCATGGTTTGTGCTATCCTGCCTGTGGGAAGCGCAAATAACAGATACCTTGCTGCTAATCAGAAGAGTAGCCCATGTAGTGGTGACAGCGGGTTTCCTCTCAAAATCTGTGTGGTCCTTAACCATATGTCTGACGCCATGTAACCGTAAATAAAATGTGTTGAGTGCGTCGTTAAATAAAACATTTCTTACTTTGGTCTGAGAAGGACCATCACCTATTTGTTTACTTGATTCAATGGGAGATAACAGCGTAACACCAAAATGAAGAATGTGGAAAATAGTTATCTTTCCTTATTTATTTTTCTCATGAAATAACGTCATAATTTATATCTTTTTAAACTACAAGTTAACTTGCATTAAATTTTAACATTATAAACTTTGATAGAAAGAAAGAAAGAAAGTAATGTTTTATTTAACGACGCCACTCAACACATTTTATTTACGGTTACATGGCGTCAGACATATGGTTAAGGACCACGCAGATAATGAGAGACCCGCTGTCGCCACTTCATAGGCTACTTTTCGATTAGCAGCAAGGGATCTTTTATTACACTATCCCACAGACAAAGTAGAACATACCACGGCCTTTGATATACCAGTCGTGGTGCACTGGCTGGAACGAGAAATAGCCCAATGGGCCCACCAACGGGGATCGATCCCAGATCGACCGCGCATCGAGCGAACGCTTTACCACTGGGCTACGTCCCGCCCCCTAAACTTTGATAGATTCCATGAAAAAAAGAGAGAGAGAATAGAGGACAACTAATTACTACAGCAATGCCGTACCTGACCTGACACACATGGGAGGTGGGGGAAAGGGGTACAAAACTACTTTAATAGGAATGGCAAAATATCTAAGATCTTCTCCAGCTATTCACAAATGACATTTTTAAATCTAAAAAAAAACATGTTTATTATTGTTTGTTGGTTTGTGTGCGTGTGCATGTGTGTGCGTACATGCGCTCCTGGGGCCATGCAAATGCAATGAGTGTTCAACAAATGTATTATAAGTTAATCTAAGCATTAATAGCTCGACAAGTGTCGATGTGATTTGCATCCGAAAAATCTTCGACCGGATGATGGACTACGACTATTTAATTGCTATAGACGAAGGTATGGTGAAGATAGGATGGACGGACGGAGATATGTAGCCCTAGTACTCTGACTGTAAGAGAAATAGACGGACATTTGGACAGTAATATACGCTCTCATTACAGCGTATATAACTATCCAAATGTCCATCTAGCTCTCTTACAGTCAGAGTACTCGGGCTAGGAGGTATGGTGAAGGTAGGATGGACGGACGGAGGTATGGTGAAGGTAGGATGGACGGACGGAGGTATGGTGAAGGCAGGGTGAACGGACGGAGGTATGGTGGAGGTAGAGTGGACGGACGGAGGTATGGTGAAAGTAGGATGAACGAACGGAGGTATGGTGACGGTAGGATGGACGGACGGAGGTATGGTGAAGGTAGGATGGACGGACGGAGGTATGATGGGAGGTAGAGTGGACAACCGGAGGTATGGTGAAAGTAGGATGGACGGACGGAGGTATGGTGAAGGTAGGATGGACGGACTGAGGTATGGTGGAGGTATATAGTGGACGGACGGAGGTATGGTGAAAGTAGGATGGACGGACGGAGGTATGGTGACGGTAGATGGACGGACGGAGGTATGATGGAGGTAGAGTGGACGGACGAAGGTATGGTGATGGTAGGATGGACGGACGGAGGTATGATGGAGGTAGAGTGGACGGACGGAGGTATGGTGAAGGTAGGATGGACGGACGGAGGTATGATGGGAGGTAGAGTGGACGGACGGAGGTATGGTGACGGTAGGATGGACGGACGGAGGTATGGTGAAGGTAGGATGGACGGACGGAGGTATGGTGACGGTAGGATGGACGGACGGAGGTATGGTGAAGGTATGATGGACGGACGGAGGTATGGTGACGGTAGGATGGACGGACGGAGGTATGGTGAAGGTAGGATGGACGGACGGAGGTATGGTGGAGGTAGAGTGGACGGACGGAGGTATGGTGGAGGTAGAGTGGACGGACGGAGGTATGGTGAAGGTAGGATGGACGGACGGAGGTACGATGAAGGTAGGATGGACGGACGGAGGTACGATGAAGGTAGGATGGACGGACGGAGGTATGGTGGGGGTAGAGTGGACGGACGGAGGTATGGTGAAGGTAGGATGGACGGACGGAGGTATGATGAAGGTAGGATGGATGGACGGAGGAATGATGAAGGTAGGATGGACGGACGGAGGTATGGTGGAGGTAGGGTGAACGGACGGAGGTATGGTGATGGCATGGTGGACGGACGGAGGTATGGTGGAGGTAGAGTGGACGGACGGAGGTATGGTGAAGGTAGGGTGGACGGACGGAGGTATGGTGAAGGTAGGATGAACGGACGGAGGTATGGTGAAGGTAGGGTGGACGGACGGAGGTATGTTGATGGTAGGATGAACGGACGGAGGTATGGTGAAGGTAGAGTTGACGGACGGAGGTATACTGACGGTAGGGTGGACAGACGGACGGAGGTATGGTGAAAGTAGGGTGGATGGACGGAGGGCTGGAAGCAAATGTAGTACTGTAACTGAAATGGGTAGTGAAATAAGAGTCCATATTACAATATTATAATATTACTCAGATGTGACATTGATAGACAGACTGGTGGACATGCAGATTAAAACAATTATTACAGCAACAATAGCTCATACTGGTGGTCATGCAATGTGAAAAGGGCGGGATTTAGCTCAGTCAGTAGAGTGCTCGCCTGAGGTGCTTGGGTTACATGATCGAATCTCATTAATGGACCTATTTCGTTTTCCTCGTCCCAACCAATTCCCAATGACAGGTATATCAAAAGCAGTGGTATGTTATGTCCTGGCTATATCGAAAAGTTTCTAGTGGAAAAATTTAGTGGATTTCCTTTAAAGACTGCTCGTCTGAATTACCTAAATGTTTGACATCCAATAGCCGATGAACCCTAACTCTAACCCTAACCCTCAATGTGCTCTAGAGGTGTTTTGAAAGAAAACCAACTTTAGTTTTAGCTACCTACTACTAAGCCTACTATTAATTAAATTATAAGTACTACTATCACCACTACCACCACCACCATGGCACCACCTCCACCATCACCATCACCACCACCACCACCACCACCACTACTACTACTACTACTGCTACTACTACTACCAACCCCCCGCCCCACCCCCACCCACCCCCCTCTCTCTCTCGCTCTGGGTTTTTTTTAATGGTGCTCCATAATTCAAGGAATCGATTTTACAAAATAGGGCTATGCAGACTAAACATTAACCGCAACATGAAATCAGTCTGTATTATCCGTGTTAGATAATGACAGTGTTGATTGTTATTAGGTAACAGTAACTCACACTAATTAAGTATTACCAGTTAGGCGTGAAAAACAAACAACGAAGTCATTGTAACCTGGCTTGCTAACCACGTTACCAAGCAGTCAGTTTGTAAACAACATGGCTGCCATAGTTTGTGTGTAACGGGATGGTCCTACATGCTGGCTGTTGGGATTGATTCATTGATCTGTTTACTCGTTAATCCACTGACTTTATTTGATGGCATATTGTTCCGCAGGTTGGTTCATTGGATGAAGCTGCGTATACGTTTATTTTATATCATTTTAAAAAGCGCTAGTCACATTATAATACTTTGTTCAATGCATTGGCGGAATTAAGGTGGGTATCATGTAAATTATAACTACATACATTTATATATACGTGTATGTTCTAGCTGATAAGTATGGATTTGGACTGATTATACTTTTGTGTATTATTACTGAACAGTAAAATGTAGTGAATGACTATACTACACAAAAGAAAAGGAAATTAATAACTTAATTTTTAATGACACTATATAAGTATATTAAACATTTTAAAGTATTAAAGCTGCAATCTGAAATATACATAACAAATTTGTAAAATTTATTTATAAACCATCAAAATAATAAAATAAAATAATGAACATTTTTGTAGGAGGATGGGACAGACTATATATAGCTCTCGAATGGCAGAGTACTCGGGCTAAAATTCTGTTACACATGTTTTAAGTTTTAATTATGTGTTGATTAAATTGTAAAACTTAAATCTGTTGGCTACTTTATGTTTTTATAAAGGTTGCATCGTATAAATTCTGTGATCTTGAGTACTTGGCCATTCAAGAACTAGATGGAAATTTGGACAGTTACAATCTTTTTCTCAGGTAGACACAACACAGAATTGCTGCCTACCAGTGTTTGAAATCAACTTGTCCGTTTGTCTTGACAGGTGAAAATCTGCTCAGACAAGCAAAATGTACCTCAATAATTGTCCAGTGGACAAGTAAATTTTTTTAGTGCACTTTCATTTTCAGCAATCAAAAATACGATCCTTGTACTTTAATAAAACAAAACATTTATTTGGATAAGTGAAAATATTGCTGGACAAGTAGATTTCTCGATGTACTTGTCTGGTGGACAAATGAAAAATTCTGCTTATTTTTATCACTGCCTACGACAGAGTAGACAAAGATTCCAACTCTAATACAATAATGTTCTTGTTAAATGTATAGCTGTTGACAGGTTTTTTCCTGTAGTGTGTTTATTAGTGATTAATATGTCAGATATTTGTTATCTGCAAACTCAAAAATTATCAATGTAATGGTATTTAACGTCAAACATAAGGTTATTGTTGTATTAGAGCAGGAATTGGTGTTTTCAGTATAGAGTTATCTCTGGCTGAGAGAGTGATCATAACCATCCAAATGTCCGTCTATTGTCCATCCCACAGGGAAGACATTTTTTCATGCTATGGAATTGACTACAAGTTATTTATTTCTGAGCTGATTGTTTTATAAATAGCACACAAAAAGAACTATGTTTTTTTGTTATTTCCAAAACATTTTACTTTTCTTCCAACAGACAAAACTGAACTTATTTACAAAAGAAAATATTTTTGTAGGAGGATGGGACAGACTATATAGCTCTCTCGAATGGCAGAGTACTCGGGCTAAAATTCTGTTACACATGTTTTAAGTATTAATTCTGTGTTAATTAAATTATAATCAGTAGTCTATTTTGATAGTCAAGAAAAATTTACAATGTTTACATATAAAGGTAAAAACTGTATGAAGAGATGGTTGTACTAAGTAATGTATGCATATTTATAATAGATCATAAGAGATAACTCAATCAGATATGCATTGCAGACTATAAGCTGTAAGTAAATTAAATGATTGTGATCGCACTTAAGTTTATCTGCACATGACATAACTGTACCTGGCCAAGTGTGGCTTTAAGCATATGTAAAATAATAGTAATAAATAAAGCAATTCTTCAGAATATATTTTGACATCTGCAAATATTACTGGTAGCAAAATAACTGTGTTTGTGAAATCACCTAAAGTTTTACATGTCAAACTTTCCCATTTTCCAGAGTTAAATGTGTCCGTATACTGATAGATGTCTGTATTTTGTGGACAGGATATAGCCCAGTGGTAAAGCGCTCACTTGATCGGTTTGGGATCGATCTGCGTGGGTGGGCCCATTGGGCTATTTCCCGTTCCAGCCAGTGTACAACAACTGGTATATCAAAGGCTGTGGTATGTGCTATCCTGTCTATGGGATGGTGCATATAAAAGATTCCTTGCTGCAAATCAAAAAGAGTAGCCCATGAAGTGGTGACAGCGGGTTTCCTCCCTCAATATTTGTGTGGTCCGTAACCATATATCCTACACCATATAACCGTAAATAAAATGTGTTGAGTGTGTCGTTAAATAAAAACATTACCTGTATTTTTGTTTACAGATTTACATTTATCACATAAGGGCACAACTCCGATGAATCAAATAGCAATGCCGTCACAATCCAACTACAGAGACAAATCCCCATCCAGGATTCCCCGTTTTAGCAGAGACACGGCTGCTGTGGTGGACAGGGGACCTGACAGGGCAAAACGACCTTCACGACTGGAGCTGCTTCAGGTCGAGTATCAAAAACAAATCCTTAAACAGAAAGAAGAGAAAATGTTGCTGATGTATGAAGACAATCAAAGAAGAGCCCTTGAGAAAGTTAGTCGTCAGAACAGTAGTAGCAGCAACAGATCAACACCATCTGTGAGAGATTTTTTTTACGAACGACGTAAAATGGAATCAAAGGGTTTCTTTTCACCTCCTATTGACCAACACTACAAGCAGCTTAGGTCAGGGATGTCTTTCCCTTCCAATGGTGAGTGGAGTCGTAAAGGGAGTGCAAACAGCAGTGTTAGTTCATATTCCAAAGGATCCAGTGCTGGACGTGACCGTTCTTGTTTACTACAACCGATTAGCACGTCTCCAGGAATAGCTGGAAGTCCGACAAAACCAAAACCAAAACCAGTCTCCTACGTTCGATACGACAGCAATGGAAGGATTCTAAATGGAGCGAATGCTGGACACAGGTCTAGGATCAGGCCACCAGAAAGCAGCAGCAGCAGCAGCGACAACAGTCCACCTCCAAACCTAGCCAGTCTTAAAAATAATAAGAAACTCACTGACTTTCAGAAATGGAAGATGGAACAGGACATGGCTCGTGAGGAAAGACTGCGGAGGCATCAGAAGATAAACAGCGATGCGGGAAGGTGGGACAGGGAGGAGGATCAGGCGAATGGGCAAGAGG
This sequence comes from Gigantopelta aegis, assembly GCF_016097555.1. Classification (NCBI taxonomy): domain Eukaryota; kingdom Metazoa; phylum Mollusca; class Gastropoda; order Neomphalida; family Peltospiridae; genus Gigantopelta; species Gigantopelta aegis. The sequence continues at coordinate 77,926,177 of NC_054702.1, read as the reverse complement.
AGGAGGAGGGGGATGCGGAGGAAGAACCTGAGGAGGAACCGGTTAGAGAGGCTGAGGAAGAGGAAGCAGCGAGTGACAGCGAGGAGACCGTTGATGTTGATCGTGCAATCGCTCGGAGGCAGGAGGAAATCTTGGCTCAGATTGAACAGCAAGAGAGAGAACTGGAACAGCTCAGGCAAGAACGTCTCCAAAAAGAAGACCGGGTAAGCACAATGGTTCAGTGTTTTGGTCACATGGCATGAGTATAATAATAAATGTTATTTTTTAATGACTAGTGAAAATGAAATACCAATAGCTCTGACCATGATATACTGTTATTTAGCTCTTGAAGGAAGAAAATCTTATCTTCATAATAATTGTTTGACAGTACAACAGACATAACTGTTAACAGTTTTATCTCTTATATACATTTTGACAATAAATTGATAATATTATCAATTTATTGTTAAAAGTTTGCTTTAAGACAATGTACCTTATAAATGTGTATCCCATCTCTTTATGAATAAAATATATCGTCGGCGAAATGACAAAAGGTCGTAACTACGCTTTTGGCGAGAAATAACTTTTTGGAATTTCCAGAGTTAGAATTTTCATATCCTGCTTTTGTCAAAAAATCGTAACTATCGGCCTATTAGAAAGTGGTTGACTGTCACATGACAAATAGTCATATTATAACTGGTCCAAGAAACAAAATGACAAAACATCGTATCTACAAAGCGGGAAGCTAGAGTGTGGACATGACGCTCAGCATTGCATTATGTTCAAACATTACATGGATTACATGTAAATAAAACCAGTTAGTTACACATATGTATGTGTATTTAATCCATGTATAGATCTTGCCTCATTCCTTCAACCTGTGTTAAATTCTAGATCAAAATGTCGTAACTGACATTTTCAACGACATTTCAGGTGTAAAATGTTGTAAGTACATTTGTAGACCTGACACATAGGGTAAAACATCCTAATTTTGGACGTAGCCGTAACTATGGTACACCCACTATTAAGTAGTTATCACTATTAACTGTTAATATGTTCGCATAACAACGACTATAACAAAAAACATATTTTTCAAAAAACATTCAATTTTTGTACTCCTGTAAAATTTTGAAAAGTGTAGTTAAGAGGTTTTGTCATTTCGTCGACGATATGTTATGTTATGTGTATAAATGGACCCCGTGTTAAATAAACCCTTATATTAATTATGTAGATTTGTGGCACAAATTTATTATTATGATGGCCATATTGAATTTTTCCCTTTTGAAATTATTTTTAGTTTATCTTTTTAGTTTGTATATTTAAAAATCCAAAAACGAAGTACATTCATTACATGTACATACACACACAGATAGGTATAGAGAGAGATATAGGAATAAGAGTGTTTGCCTGGCATGTGATGGGTACTGTGATTAATCACTTACAGTGGACTCAGATTTTCCCCCTTAACTGGCAGAAAACATTTTGTTTTTAAATCTCAATAACAATATTTCTAGACGAGTAGCAAATTGTGACGCGATGCTCAACAAAATGTTCCCTGATTGGTCCATCAGACTGTGGTATATATTAATCTGCTTAACTTGAGAATGTGCATACAAAAGGTCCCTTAGCTTTTTGGTGGCAGCAACTTTCCTCTTGTATTCTTTAGAAATGTATTGAAATGACCATGTTAGTCCTCAGATAAATTTAAGTGGTTATGGCCCGGGAAGTAGATAAACGTGTATAAATGGTCCTAAAATGAATTCTACGTCGCGGGACTTGTTGATGTGTACTAATTAGGATCAATCTACGTCCCTGTAGGCCTACTGGTTAATTGCCCTTTTACCTGGTTGACGGTGTGTGCAGTCAAAAGGTAACAACGAACTAATCCTGTGCCACAGTGCAGTTATTATAGCACTAAGAATTCGTTTCACTGGTTATGTTGTTGGTATTACAAATAAATAAATAAAATAATTTTTTAAAATGATATACAATTATATCGGCTCCAACCTAAGTTTGAACGGCTCTGGTGTAAATCTGTCTGTCCATCCATCGTCTGTCTCTCTGTATCTGTGTCTGTCTGTTAATTTTTATATATAAATACAACAAACTATCCAATTTAAAAGTAGCATAACATTTTAATTCAAACTTCAATAATACATTAATTGTTTCCATAATTCAGTCCCACGATTAATTTTGAATGCAAAACATTTTCCCGTTGATTGATTGAAACATATTTTATTGCATATTACCGTAGGTACAAATGGATTGGGCACAAGTTATCCAACTTACGAGGCCCTCTCCTAATAACATACAATAAAAAAAAAGTAAAGTTTGTTTTATTTAACGACGCCGCTAGAGCACATTGATTTTTTTATCTTATCATCGGCTATTGGACGTCAAACATATGGTCATTCTGACACTGTTTTTTTTAGAGGAAACCCGCTGTTGCCACATAGGCTACTCTTTTTATGACAGGCAGCAAGGTATCTTTTATTTGCGCTTCCCACAGGCAGGATAGCACAAACCATGGCCTTTGTTGAACCAGTTATGGATCACTGGTCGGTGCAAGTGGTTTACACCTACCCATTGAGCCTTGCGGAGCACTCACTCAGGGTTTGGAGTCGGTATCTGGATTAAAAATCCCATGCCTCGACTGGGATCCGAACCCAGTAACTACCAGCCTGTAGACCGATAGCCTGCCACGACGCCACTGGAACCGGTAACATACAATAATGACAATTTGACAATAACGGCGACTACAACTGTTACAAGAATATACAAGAAATTAAATATTCAAAGAGAACAACAAAACACAGAAAAATAAATAAATAAACAAACAAACTAATAATAAGTAAAGAAAGAAAGAAAGAAATGATGAAAAATAAAGAAGGAATTCAAACGAAGGTGATTTATTTTAAATAATATTTCCGTTGATTCTCGCAGCTTTCAGTTGCAATGCAAATGTTCTCCGATGTGATCAGTGTACTCCATGTCTGTGATGATGTGGCTGATCAACTCATCTTTCGAAGACCGGATTCTGGCATCGATAGTACGGTATTTTTGTTTTCGTGCCAGAGCTCGCCAGTGACCATCTAACTGCTGTAGTTTAACTTCCACTGTAGACCTACCACCTCAAATATGTTCGGATGACTCTTCTGGGCAATTTGATTTATTTTATGATGCCATCCTTCCAAATGGTTATTTGTCCTGTGGCTGTCATTGCCAAAGTGGTTCCACATTTCTGGAGTCCATGGCCCTTCTATCCAGGTGTTAGTGACAGCAATTGGACTGTCAGCAATTGTGTCAGCCCAAACGTCCTCAACTTTGTCCAGCGGAACCATCGGAAGGGCTGAAGCACGCCTTACTACCTTTTGTACATCATCGTTTTCAATATATTCTGATGCTAGTCCTACTTTTTTGCATACGATGCCAAATACACTGAGTATATTTGAAAAAAACAGCCTCTCAATCGTGTGGTGGGGAATACAGTGTGTACAGCGTTGTGAGCAGATTTTTCAAAGTCCATCTGAAACGTCCTTGGAGCGAAATGAAAACCTAGGTCATGGCAAGTCTCTTGGATGTATTGGAAAGTCCGTACGTATGTGTCTTCTGTGCGGTTGGGGAGAAGAGAATACACAAGCACAAGGGGCACATACATGTATGTCCTTGAGATTGGGCATGGATAGTATATAAGTGATCAAAAAGCTTGGGTGCTGAGGAAAATGTCCCATCTGAAAATACCACATCAGCCTCACACAACAACTCCAGGTTTTTGTCAGTCGTGAAGAACAATATTGGCTCTCATTCTTCAACTCAGCACAGAAAATGATCTCCTCCCTCAGTACGGGTCTACTCGCCTTCCAGGTTGATTTCCTGTCTTGTCTGGGGTAGTCTGGGTAGGGTTTTGTGGCATTGTCGGTATAGTACTGTCTTGATGGCACTAAAATGAGGAATCTCGGCTAACAAACTGTCAGGCACAGCGTCATGGTTCTTCCTCAGATTGGAGATTTCATCACCGTAAATCTTCGGAATTGGCATAGTTTCCGTCTTAGTCCGGTCAATGAATTTTGCCTTGAATGCATCTTCGTGCTTAATGAATCGCACCGCCGCATGGTTGTGCTGCATCTGTTCTGCCATCTGTAACATGTTGTCCACAGTCACGACAGAGTTAACACATTTCCAATATGTTCTCTCTCCATTCT